>NW_021604692.1:938222-976306 GCF_004785775.1 Grammomys surdaster | reverse complement strand
ATGTGTATATTTGTCTATTCTAATATATATATATATTTAATATATATTAGAATAGACACATACACACACCACAATCTAGACATAGTCATATCATCTTTTTAAAAAATCTTTTAGGGTTATCTCCTTGTGGTAGTTCCCCCATTCTATAGCTGGCTGCTGTTCTCTATGACTACACTTGTGTCTTTGGGGATGTTACATAAATGGAATTATACAGCATATAACCTTCTTATATAAGTGGAATTATATAGCATATAATCTTCTGAGACTCGTTTCTTTCACTCAGCGTAGTATCCTTCATATGCATCCAAGTTCTTTTCTGTATCAGTATTTTGTTCTGTTTAAGGGCTGAGTAGTATTCTATTGCCTGCTTTTATCCATTAAAGGACTTTAAGTATTTCCAATTTTGATTATTACAGAGCTGTAAGCATATGTAGTTTTATACATATAAGAGTGTTTATTTCTGTACAAATAACATTTCCGAGTTATGTGTAAATGTATATTTAATTTTATAACAAATTATTTGCCAGAGGTTACACCACTTTACATTTACTCTAATAAAATATGAGAGCTTCAATTCCCTTGTGATTGTGTTTGTTTGTTGATACAGGGTATCACTATGTAGTTGTGGCTGGCCTGGAATTCTGTTTTAGACCAGGTTGATCTTGAACCAAAGAGATCACCTGCCTTTACCTCCTAATTGCTGTGTGAAGGTATGTCCCACCACACTTGTAGGCTTGATAATATTTTTGTACCTATGTTCCTTTTTAAATCACAATTTCTTTATATAAAATAATAAGATACAATCTAATTTTAAAGATGAAATTGTATACAGATGTATTTATAACTATGCTAAGTCAAAAGCTGTACAATAATGAGAAACAACAGTGGGACAAATGTTGGCACAAATGAAAACACTCTTGAATCCCCCTGTGTCGTTGAGCATCAGAACTCCTCTATCAGGCTGGAGAGGTGGCTTAGGGATTAAGAGCATGGCTGAACTTCTAGAAGACCCAGGTTTAATTCCCAGCAGAATCTCAGCTCACTGGACTCTAGTTGCTGTTCTTTTCTTTCTCTTCCTTGCCTTGGGTCGTAGTTGGCATTTGTGTTTGCTTTTCGCTCATTTCTAAATCTACACATTTTTTAGGGTTGGAGGTAATGGAAAGGGCAGGAGATGGGGAAGGAGGAGCATTGTAGCCGAATCATAGAATAAGGACATAGAAGAGTTGAAGAACAGAACCCTGGAGAAGGTGACAGTTAGTTCTTGGCAGTGGCTTGCATGTAAATGAGGAAATTGAAGGTCTGAATGACACTTTAAGAGGAACTTGAGTTTCTCAGTTGGTCAATATAGAATTTAGCTATTAGCTTTGCTTCCCAGCTTAAATCAACTTGGAAAGTGGGAACATAGTGGCAATATAATATCCAGAGTCTATGTCTAAATCTTACCTACCTCAGTCTGAGTGGAAATTTTTTAAATCAAAGACCCCAGCACAGTAGAAGCTTTGCAAAAATCTTTAAAAATTGAAGTTCTAACTTGCTTAACTGAGGTTACAAACCTGGAAGATTACAGAGAAAGTCTTTTGGAATTGCTGCAGCAAATTACATACATAGGTGGATTCTGTCAGGAGAATAATGAAGCACCAGATTTAGGGAGGATGAAGATAAAGATGAAGGTGAAGCTGGTTCACCTGAAGTTTATGAAGAGAAGGAAGAGGGACATGAAGGAGGTTCAGATGGGAGGTGTCAGCCTAATACTTCATGAAAATGAATTCAGTGGGAGAATTATACTGATGAAGGGGAAGAGAAGGAAATGGAAGGTCGTCTTCAGGGAGAGAAAAGGAAACTAGATGCTAAAGATGATTGAGAGGAAGAAGATGACTAGCTCATTCTAAGACGAGATTGCCCAATGCTCCTGAGAATGCGGGAGAGTGAGCACACTTTTGTTTCTCCACATATGATGGCTATCCCTATAGAAGACGATGTGTAACATTTTATGAGAAAAACATGGTTTTGCTATTTTCACCTTATGATTCTGATTAAGATTTATTAGTTGATTAATCATAATGTATGTAGAAAAGAATTTTCATTGACTCTCCCACTGTGAAATTTTCTAGCATTGTATTTAGTGTCTTAATTTTTAGTTTGTGTTTACTGATCAGATGTTTTTGGTTCATAATTAAAATGTAGTTGCTTTTTACACAAATAGGGTTCATTTCACTTCATAATGTATTAAACTTGTTTATAATTTAACAAATTACAGTCAGCTGCAATATGAAATGACAACAGTCTCCTAAGTAATAAAGCTGATTGATTTTTTTAGACATGAGCCAGAAATCTTTAGTTTGAAAGCAGTTTTGGGGAGGTGGGGCTGGGAGTATTGAGGGCTTTCTAGTTACAAGTTTGAAAATAGAAGCAAAATAAAGATTCTATTAAGCAGCATAGTTTATGGATTTAAGAAAGTTCTATTCAGTGATATTGTTTGAAGCTTTCATGTTGATTGATAAAATTTTATTTTTTAAAAGGAACCTTGTTTATGTAAGTTCAGAGACTTGCAGGTGAGCCCTTTCTCAGGCTGTGGATGTTGCCAAAGTGTTGGGTTTCAGGTGTGCATTCTCTGCTGTCAGCAATTTCTCTGCCATCACCTTTCATTCTTGCTTTATCTTCTCCATATCCAAAAGAAAGCTGGCAAATGTGAACACACAGCAAACTATCTAATACCTCAGTCACCATGTTTTATCTGTCTGGGTTTCAAATAGGTAAGGTTCAAACCATGGAGTTGTTGAGATACAGTGATGATTATTGACTGTTGGGAAACAGGTTCCACTTGCTGTATGTTTCCCTTTGCTGACAATATGTGAGGCTGTGTTGGGACAAACCAGCATGTGCCTTTCTTGGAGGTCAGACAAATCGCCTGCTGATGATTGATAACATGTTCAAGTATAACTCTTAAGTTGGTTTCTCATATGCTTGGGAAATCAAGGCGGTAAAATATTTATTATATTTCTGAGTGGGAACTTTTGTTATTCTCCCTATAGTTTGAAAGTATTAGCATATGTAACATTGATTGGAACTTGATGAGTGGTTGGAGGGCTATTTGAAGATCGATGGGACTTATTTCAGGTGGTTATAAAAATTGAAAAATATTTAAGGTAAATATGTGCTTGTTTGTATGGCTGTTAAATAAATGTAAGGAGACAGGTGCATCTTCCTTTTGGCCTCAGAGGTTCCTGTTCATGACAACTTTAAATAATAGCCATTAAATTGTGTTTTCCTTTTGTATAGCTAGGTTTTTCTTTAAACTAGTGCCAGTAAATTAATTGAAATTAGTGGTTCTCTATCAGAACACATTTAAATTACTCAGTAGCATAACTGTTGCTTTTTAAGATGAATGATCTGGTATTTTAGAATAAAAAATATAAAGTTATTTTCAGAGAAGCTTTCAAGTTTGTATAACTGACTGAAATAAAACCCTGTGATAAGAAGCAGACGGTGCCAGCCTCAGCCACATGGTTACAGCTTCGGAGTCAAGGGTACAAGAGAGGGGCTGTGGAATCTTCCTCCATGACTAGAGAAAGCTATGGAGGCCAGATGTGTGTCAAGTGTCCCTGCATGGAGACCCAGAGAAACTGTGAAGGTGAAGTCCGGACTTTGCTGTAGACCATGAGATGCTGGAGATGCTAGAGCCGTGGGATACCTGCCAAGAAGATCTGTGGACTAGGTATGGAACCACAGCATGAGAGAGGCGTGTGTTGCAGTCAACAAAATGGAAAGGAGGTGGAGACCTGAAATACACTTGGACATTAAACATAGAGATGCAGAATATGAAATATATATATACATACATATACATATACATATACATATACATATACATATACATATACATATACATATACATATATATATATATATAAACAAAAACTAGAAAAATGATTCCTGATGATGTTCTGCTATACTCATAGATCAGTGCCTAGCCCAGTTGTCATCAGAAGGGCTAATGCAGAGAGGGAGCCTAGGTTGGAGATCTCCATCTGGGTCCTCCTGTGAGAGCTTGGGGAACCCCTGAAGAAGGGGGGATTGGAGCCAGAGAAGTCAAGGACGCTGGGTGAGCATAGGCCCATGTACAGTCAACTAAGTAGGGCTCATGGGGGCTCACAGAGACTGAAGCGGCAATCATGGAGACTGCATAGGTCTTCTGCATATGCATCATGATTGCTGACTTCGTGTTTTTGTGTGACTTCTAACAGTAGGAGTGGAAGTGTCCCTGATGCTTTTGCTTGCTCTCAGGATCCCTTTCCTCCTACTGGGTTACCTTACCCACCCTTGATGTGAGGATTTGTGCCTGGCATTATTTTGTATCTTATTGTGCTGTGTTTAGTTGATATCCCTGGAAGGCCTACTCTTTTATGGGGTGGTGGGGATGCTGGGAGTGGATCTTGGGAAGAGAGAGGTAGCAGGGGACTGGGAGAAGTGGAAGGAGGGGAAGCTGCAGTCATGATGTATTGTATGAGAGAATAATAATATAAAAAGATGTTCCCTTCAAAAATTCCGTAAATAATGGCTTTTGAAAACTATAAAATTAGCTCAATTATTATTAAGGTGCCAACATCATTCAATCAGTATCTCCAGATTTGTACCCTGTAGGTATATCCAGGTGCTGGCCTACAGTGACTATGAATGTGACCCAACACAAAATAATGTCCTTATTTACACTGTTATGAGATGTGAGAGGCACCTTTTAAAAACTGATTGTGAAACTCCCATTGGCCTTTGAAGATAGGCCCCGGACCGGAACAAAATATTTTCAAAATATAAGTATCTGATGAAGAATGTGAATCCCAAGTGGGTAACAAACTGGAGAAACTCGGTAAGAACTATAGTGACTTTTTTTTTTTAAAGATTTATTTATTTTACTTATGAGTACACTGTAGCTGTCTTCAGACACACCAGGAGACGGCATCAAATCTCATTACAGATGGTTGTGAGCCACCATGTGGTTGCTGGGATTTGAACTCAGGACCTCTGGAAGAGCAGTCAGTGCTCTTAACCACTGAGCCATCTCTCCAGCCCCCCTATAGTGACTTTTTTAATGAACAAAATATCTGAACAGAAATCTCACCAAAAAGAGATATAAGGGTTACAAATAAAAAAGAGAATGATACCACCCTTGATCATTAGGAAAGGCAAATGAAGGCCACAGAAAGGCACCTTGATATACCTATTTGAATACCTCAGGCTAAAGGTATCTACTGAAGAAATCAGTATCTATCATCAACAACATATATATCACATTATGTTATACATATATACATACATACATACATACATACATACATACATACATACATATATGTATGTTACACACACACATACATGGAGTGTTACATAAGTATACCAAGCCTAGGTCCTTCCCATGTATGTTCTCTGGTTGTTGGTTTAGTCTGCATGAGCCCCTTTGGGCCCAGGCTATTTAATTCTATAGGTTTTCCTGTAGTGTTCTTGATCTCTTTGGATTCTTCAATCTTTTCTCCCCCTCTTTCACAAGATTCCTTGAGCTCCACCTAATGTTTGGCTGTGGTCTCTGCAACTATTTCCATTGAGTGCTGAGTGAGCCTCTCAGATAGCCATTATGCTAGTCTCCTATCTGCAAGTGTCTTAGGGTATTACTGCTGTGAACAGATACCATAACCAAGGCAACTCTTCTAAGGACAGCATTTAATTGCAGCTGGCTTACAGGTTCAGAGGTTCAGTTCATTATCATCAAGGCAGGTACATGGCAGCATCCAGGCAGGGATGGTACAGGAGAAGTTAAGAGTTCTATATCTTAATCTGAAGGCTGCTAGCAGAATACTGGCTTCCAGGAAGCTAGGAAGAAAGTCTTAAAGCCCACACCACAGTGACATACCTACTCCAACAGGGCCACACTTTCTAATAGTGCCACTCCCTGGGCCGAGCATATACAAACCATCACGGCAAGTATTGCAGACTACCATTAATAGTGTTAGAAGTGGCTCTCTAGAGGCATGAGTCTCATTTTGGGCCAGTCATTGGTTGGCCATTCTCTCAATCTCTGCTCCATGTTTAGCCATGCATATCTAATAGGACAAATTGTGGGTCAAAGGTTTTGTGGCTGGGTTGGTGTCCCCATCCCTCCATTGGAAGTCTTTCCTATTTAGGAAGAGGCCACTTCAGGTTCCATATCCTCTATTGGTAGAAGTCAATAGGCTTACCCTCATAGATTCCTGGGAATTTCCATTGTCCAAGATTTCTAGCTCTTCCCAAAGATTTCCCCACCACTGATTCCAGTTCTATCTCCCTCCATACTCCCCACACTTGATCCCTCCTGTTCCCCTCCCCACCCCTGCTCCCACCCAGTTTCCTCCCTCCATCCACCCTGACATCTATTTTATTTCCCCCTCTTCATGAGATTCTGGCATCCTTCCTTTCATCCTCTCTGTTACTTAGCTTCTTTGGGTCTGTGGATTGTAGTATGGTTATCCTATATTTTGTAGCTAATATCCACTTATAAGTGAGTACATTCCATGTTTGTCTTTCTGGGTCTGGGTTATCTCACTCAGGATGATCTTTTCTAGTTTCCTTCATTTGCCTGCAAATCTCATGATGTCATTGTTTTAGTAGCTTTGCATTCCTTTTATTGTGTCCCATAATTTTGGGTATGTGGTCCATTCATTTTCACTGAATTCTGAAAAGTCTTTAATTTCTTTTTTTATTTCTTCCTTGACTCATTGGTCTTTGAGTAGAGAGTCATTCAGTTTCCATAAGTTTGTAGGCTTTCTATTGTTTCTGTTGTTGTGGTCCATCTTTAATCTGTGGTGGTCTGACAAAATATAGAGGATTATTTCAATTTTCTTGTATCTGTTGAGACTTGCTTTGTGACTGAGTATATAATCAGTTTTTGAGACCGTTGCATGAAGTGCTGAGAAGAAGGTATACTCCTTTGTGTTTGAGTGAAATGTTCTGTAGATATCCATTAGGTCCATTTGATTCATAATGTCCGTTAGTTTCATTATTGCCCTGTTTAGTTTCTGTCTCAATGACCTGTCCATCGGTGATTGGGGTGTTGAAGTCTCCCACTATTAACGTGAGGGGTTCAATGTGTGATCTAGCTGGTGATGCTATCTGAGATTATGATGGGGTCCTGGCCTGTGATGCCACTGAGGACCACATCTGGGTCCACGGCTTTTCAGCAGCAGGGATCTGTTAACACCGAAGGCCAGGTAGATGTCCCTGGTCTGGGCTGCCACCTGGGGACATGTTAATGTCTGAGGGCTGTGCAGAAGTCGCCGCAATCCTCACCTGTGCATCATGGGAAAGCTGTACTGGCCACTTGTCTTCAGTGAGGAGAGATGCCCTTCCCCAACTCCTTGCACCTATAATATCAGGCTGGAGAGCTGGTCCTGAGGTCATCAAAATGGGAGAGCAAGTCACCTCACTTGGTCAGCATTGTAGAGCTGGCCCTAGATGTGGGGCTTGCAGGTAAACCAGCTGATGGATAAATGCAGGAAAGCAAGCCCTGCCTCTTTTTCAGACTAGGGAGAGACATCCTTCCTCCTCCCCCCTCATCCTTCCCCCTTCACCCCCTATGGCAAGCAAGAGAGCTGGCCCTGGGGTCATGAGAATGGGAGGATTAGTCCTGCCCCTCACTGGCTGCAACACTCAGGAGAGTGGGCCCTGGGCACATCACTGGGCAGCCAGGTAGAGTTGGCCCAGGCTTTGAGGGTTGCAGATGAGCCAGCCTGAGGGCATAAGAGCAGGAGAGTTGGCAGGCTGACCAGCTCAGATACCTTTCAGGCCCAGATCTAGGGCTTTGAATGGCCCACCCAACATCTACCCAGATGAACTGCTGGAATGCAGAAAGGGCCTGGTCTTACAGATCCAAAAACCACAGGATTTCCATGACACAGGGTAACAACAGGATATCCAAGAGGAGTCCCAGTGAGGTTCCAGGATTGATAGAGCAATGATAGCAGAAGCCAGAGGGTTGTACCAGACCAATGAGTCATTGCAATGGACATTTGCAACCAAAGAAGTGTGGAGAAAGGGTATCCTGTGGGATGCACTATGACACAAGTACAGCTTCTACAACAAAGATTTCTTTCTCTGTTGGGGAGAGGAGTTTGCAAGTGTGGACAGTTGGTATGAGGGGAGGAGGAGACGAGTGGGACTGGGGTGCATGATGTGAAATTCACAAAGAACCAATAAAAATTTTTAAAAAGGGCTGGAGAGATAGCTCAGCGGTTAAGAGTACTGACTGCTCCTCCAGAGGTCCTGAGTTCGATTCCCAGCAACCACATGGTAGCTCACAACCATCTGTAATGGGATCTGATGTCCTCTTCTGGTGTGTCTGAAGACATCTACAATGTACTCATATAAATAAGATAAATAAATCTTAAAAAAAGAAAAGGTTCATTGTCTGCCATATCATATTCATGTTGGTACCCAGATGTTGAACCAGAGACTCAGAAATCTCTGGAACACATCCAGCATCGTGGGGAGCTTGGAGGCCACAACAGGAGACCAAGGGTTCCAGAGACTGGGGCTGTCCTTAGCAGGGACTTCTTTGGGTTTGTGTGAGAGAGCATGACCTGACGGCTTTCAGGATGGCAGCAGTGGGCAGCATGGTATTGTCAGACCTCAAGGCTGATGGAACTGAGGTGGGACAGGAAAGGCCTACAGTCCCTTCTGCTCCTCCCATGCCTGTGCTGGGTGAACTAACTTTCAACTTTCTCCCCCTTCAGGTCGAGTCTGGCAGCAAGGAACTTGCAAGTTTCCATGTCAAGGTCAGGGTTGGTCACAAAATGTATCTTCAGTCCCAGTCCTTGTGGCCCTGAGGACTTGGGATACAGCAGTTCTAGGAACGCTAAGATTCTCCTATCCTGACTACAGCAAGTTTCAGGTATTTGGAGTAAAATAGGACACAATGGGAAGTGTTTCCTCTTCCTTAGGAAGTGTAGGAAACATGGATTGAGTGCTATTAAATTGCAGTAATGTAATAAAAACCTCATCAACAGATGTAACTGTCAATGTCACCAGTTAGAACTGCCAAACACATTTTAAAACTCAAGAAGAGAAGGATAGTCTACTAAGGTTACTTGGTTAGCTGCCATTTTTGTTGCTTGTGATGATTTTCTTCCCGGGCTTCTGTGCCTTTTGTCTTCATCCTTTTATTTTTTTAATTATTTATTTTATTTATTTACATCCCAAATGTTGCCCCCTCCCAATCCTCCCTTCCCAGAGTTCTTTACCCCATCGCCCCTCCCCTTCACCTCTGAGATGGTCACTCCTCCTCAGGCATCCTCCTTCTCTGGGGCATCAAGTCTCTGCAGGATTAAGCATATCCTCTCCCATTGGGGCTAGACAAGGCAGTCAGTCCTTTGCTACACATGTGCCAGGCGGCCTTGGATCAGCCCTAAGCAAGGCCTTCAATGATGCTCTTAGCTTCCCTTTCTCTTAGAATGTCCTTGTTTTATTTTCATTCTTGAAAGATGTTACAGTCTGGTTGACAATTCTTTTAACGATTCCTTAAGTTTGTTCTGTTTTCTTTTGCCCTCCATTGTTTATGATGAGAAATCTCAATGCTGCAAAACATTATTTCTATAGAATTAATATATCTTTTTCTCTTCCCTTTGAAGATTGTTATCTTGGTTTGGTGCTTACTAGTACAGAAAAGTATTGCATATGTCATGCTGTTATTAGGGATTCCTCAAAAAGCTACAGCTAAGAGCTGTATTGCTCTATTCTGCCCTGCTGCCAGCTTCCCACACGGGGAGCTAAGGGTGGACGCATTCAGAGACAGAAGCCAGCAGCTGTTCACCTCCTTCAGGCCCACACCTGCTCTGATGGAGTAGCCCCTCTTCCACCTGCCATTTCCTGCTGTTCCAACAGCCACTGCAGGATTGCCTGAGAACTGAGCCGTGAGAAGATGGAGAGCAATCTGAAAAGAGAAATTACATATACTGAGCATCACATGCCTCCCTTCCTGGAGCTCAAGGAGGAGCAGAAGGGGTTGTTTGGGAGATTTCTTGTGCTGGTTCCCAGTTTCAGAGTTTGCTGCCTGGAGCCCAAGCTGGAAGATGTCCAGGGAAACAAAAATGCTAAGTCCGTGCCACTCCAGTGACTTAAACCTGACAGGCCTTCTTTAGTTAGCCCTGTTTGTGGTTTCCCTTACGAACGCTCACATAGCTCCCACGTGTATGTATTTTGTTCAAATTTTCTTGCTGCATTCAGTGAGAGCAAGTTGCTTCTCAGAACTGGAATAAAAACTGGTTTTGAAACTGAAAAAAAAAAATCTAAATGTTTCCTAATTAATACAAAACAAATTTACTGATTTCTTTGGAATAATTTGATCTTGTTTTGTGTTTGTAACCCTTATTTGCTGCCATTTCCCTTATACCTAAACACGGATTCTCAATCACCTGCTTTCTGAGGCTCAGGAGAATTCTTTACTGGCTGACACCATTCCAGATGGGAGTAGTGTGGGTGGAAGAGCTCTCTTGCTTTGGGGACATTGTTAGTGGAGACTTCTGGGAAATGTAGTCTTCTAAATGACAAGGGAGGAAAAAACCCAGGAAGATGATATGGAGATATATAGATCACAACCTTAGACATTTTCTCCCCACAAACATGCAGTGATTACATGATATTCTTTTGTTTTGCTTTAAGTGTGAAGAAGTTACTTGTTTCATTTAGGTGATCATTAAGACAGATAAAACATGCCATCATTAGGTCTCTGGTGTAGTATTAGGGGTTTGTTGTTGTTGTGTGTTTTGTTTTTTAAATTTCCATGACCTTTCAGTTGCAATCTACTGTTCTTTCTACAATTGCTCTTTTTGTATTTTCCACAGTGTACATAATATAATGTTGGCCCTTTGACAAGAGAATTCAATTTAGCTGGAGATTCAATACAGAGAAAGTGTAACAAATGCCCCCCAACTAGCCATTTCTTGCTTTACAAAAATAGAAAAGAAAGAAAGAAACCCTGGTAGCTTTCATAAAAATATGATCTATAGAAAAAGATTTGATTCATAAGGAATAGAAAAAATTAATGATTCTTTTTATAGATAGTATGACTATTTACAAATCTACTTTTGAGCCGGGCGGTGGTGGCGCACGCCTTTGATCCCAGCACTTGGGAGGCAGAGACAGGAGGATTTCTGAGGCCAGCCTGGTTTACAGAGTGAGTTCCAGGACAGCCCGGGCTACACAGAGAAATCCTGTCTCAAAAAAAACAAAAACAAACAAACAAAAAAAACAAAAAACAAATGTACTTTTGAAATAGCAGGTCAGCAGTGCAGAGTCTTAATGTAAATTAATGAAGTTGCAAATTCTGTTGGAAAACTCAACTTGGGTAGACAGTAGAAGGCACCAAGTTCAGCTTTGCTGTTAGTTTCAGCCAATATTTACTGATCACCTTCCATAAGTTAGCTCCAGTTCTAGGCGCTGGAGATACAGCAAGAGGAAGAATGTTCTTTCCATCATAATGTGTACGTTCTACGGGAGGTGAGATAGATTATCACAAGTAGTAACTAACTGTCCCTTTTCAATTACAGATAATTAAATACAGCAAAACTCAGACATAAATGCATGGGGGGGGGCGATCGCTGGGGAGATGGCTCAGCCACTCAAGTGCCTTCCAGTGAGCAGAGAAAATTAAACACCCATGTAAAAGGCCAGACATGGCAACACCAGTGTGACTGAATCGGTGAGTGAGCTCCAGCCAGGTTCATTGAGAGACCTTGTCTCAAAAACTAAGGTGGAGAGTGGTTTTAAAAAAGACCTCTGGTGTACACACATACACCCATGCACACAATGCATCTGTGCACATACAGCAAGAACAAATGGCTGAAAGAAGAGGAAGTCAGTTGGTGCATCCTGCAGGTTGATTGGGAAAGGTATATTACTTTTCTCAGGACCGTGACCAAATCTCTGATGGAAGGAAATTTAAAAAATGGGAGGATTTATTTTGGTTGTGGTTTGAGGGAAATACAGTCCATCATCTCAGAGAAGACATGACAGAAAGGTTATGGTCGCTTTGTACGAAGCAAAGAGATGAATCTTTGTACTCAACGAGCTTTCTCTTTTTATCCAGTCTGGGCTCTAGCCCACATCCAAAGTGGGCCTTCCTTCCTTAGGTAAATCTCTCTGAAAACACCCTCACAGATGCATTCAAACATGTGTTTCCTAAGTGATTGTAAATCCAGTCAAGTTGACAATGGCAGAAGATCTCCCTGAGATAGCAGTGTCTGAGGAGAGACTTTGAGGAATCAAAGGAACCGACTAGAAGTCTCGGTTGTTCCAAACCCATGGGATAGCAAATAAAACCTGGGTAGAGGCCCAGCAAGGAGGAATTTGCTGAGAGCAAAGTGAGTGACAGGTAAAGTCACTTAAGAGGACACGAGAGAGTTGAGGTGGAATAAGAGCAAGACAGCAAGGTGAAAACTTCCCAGAAGACTTCGAACAAAGGCACAGCTCATCAGGAAGGCCTGGTTCAAGAAGGGAGCCCCCTCCCACTGCACCCAGTGGGGAAGGCAAGAAACCAGGCCAGCAAGTTAACTTATGGCAGTCAGAAATGGGAGGGCTAGAAACGGAAATCTAGTTTCCTGGACTTGGTGGTCCCCTGACCTTTTGATGTCAGGTAGAAGGCAGGAAACAAACCCACAATAACGATCATTTACCTTTATATTGCCCATCTTTCCAGCTTACTGTTTTAATACTGCAAAGGATAACATTTCTTAAATACCTTCGGGTATTAAGACTCTTTTTTTTTTTTTTTTAAGGCAAGAGCTGTTCGCATTAAATAACTCCTGTTACTCATAAATTGGTTTAAGGAGTCAAAAAATGTTTCTAAAAGAGTCCAGGTAATATTACTACTTAATGTGTGCCAGGAAGTGAGATACTGGGGCCCAGACGCTGAAGGGACAGAACTTCTCCCCATCCTCCACATCTGCTCAACAGCTAGTTGGACGTAATAAAGGACCCCAAGCCTGCTTGTTGATGTCTTGGCTCCAGGGCTCTCAGAGCGAAACCAACTATCTCTTTAAGAAGGAAAGTGAAGACGGGAGGCTTACGCAGCTGCCGGCGAGCTGCGGACTGGCTCATCCCCTCCATCCACCTCTCCTCCCCCGCCCTCCACCTCTCCCTCCCGGCAGCCCCAGCCCCTGCAAGCACCCGCTAGCCACCTTCAGCTGGGGCTCCGGAGAGCAATCCGGCTGCCCTCCTGGGGCAGCCCAAACCATGGAAGCCTTCGCAGGTGATGACAAGGACCCCGGGGACCTCCGGGCCCACCGCCCAGCCTCACCCGCCGCACCCAGGAGTGCAAGTGCGGGGGTGCGGGGCGCCGGCCAAGCACAGGAGCTGCCCTAGCCCGCGGCGGGCAGCGTGTCCTCCGAGCTTGCGGGCTGCGGCCACCGGAGTTCACCCGCCCCTGTCTCTCTCTTCCCCACCGCCGCAGGTTGCTGATCACCGCCAGGCGGCTGCTGCGGCGACTGCAGAGGCGCTGCGCCAAGCGGCGCGGGAGTCGTGCGAGCCGGCGGGACTGCGGAGGGCGAGTGGACCCAGGTGAGAAGGCCGCGGCGGAGCGGGAGGGGGCCTCCGTGGCTCCGCGGTCGCCGGAGGCAGCTTGAGACCGCTTGCTGCGGCGCGATCCAGTAGGGGCACCAGCCGAGGAGGGGATTAACGTGACTCATCCCTAGCCTTCCCTCCATTCCTCTACATCGTCGTAAGCACCCCTCTCCCTAGCAGCACCCCTCTCCCTAGCGTGAAATTTACTAATTAATTAGAGGATGCTGATTTCAGTAGGGAAGCCGCCCAAGGTCTTCTTTGAGATCTAGTAGGTGGGTTTTAGGGAACTAACCCCTCGCCCTTCCTGTTTGTTTTTCTCTTCTGGCATTCCGCAAACATGTGAGCTTCTCTTTGGAACTGCACACCCACCCCAAGGTCAGGAGCCTATGACTGCCTTCCTATCTTGCCCACTGAAAAACATCAGAGTCCTGCAGTAGATCTGGCAGAATTTCCCATGATCCCTAGAGTGGGAAATTTGCCTCAGTCTCCCTGGAGCTTCCCTGGTATATGTTGTTTTCTCTTTCTGCTCCCTAGCAGGGAGCCAGACGGCTTGCAACACCTGCCAGCCTGAAAAGTCCCCACATTCCCCTGCCTCAACTCTGCAGGGCTGGAGAGGCTGGTCACACGCTGCCTGTTTCCTTGGCCTTCTCTACTCAACTAGGGGTACAGACTTGGGTGGGCTAGAGGAGTCTCCCAGAAAACGCTGGGCTCTGCAAGTCAGGGGGTGTAAGGAAGCGAAGGAGCCTGAGGTTCTGGGTCTTAACTTGGTGGTTGGATCCAAGTAGCCATCTTACAGTTTTCTGGGTGTGGGTGTCTGCTTGTCTGTTCAGTGCAGGGGCTGGGCTAGGTGATCTGTACAATTTCAATATATCTGCTTGAGCGTGACTTCAATAACTCTGGAGACTTATCTATTAAAACCATTTAAGTTTAGGATCTTGAAATAATTGGGGTCCCCTTGGTTAATCTCTTTTGGCTTTGGATTTCTAGAGTGAAATGTTGACCTTGTGGGTCTCACAACAGTGGAGGGGCATCAGAGAATTCTATGGTGATATCCCTGCCCTGACAAGTTACTCCCCTTCCCCAAGCCTGAACTCCCTCACCTGTGAACCTGCCTGCTCAGAGTTCTAAGGGTGAGATTCATATGGAAGCTCTTGAGATAAGGCTTGACACACACACACACACAGTAGATTTTCAAGAACTCAGAATTGGGAGAGAGAGGGGTTCTTCCTTGGTCCACCAGACTTCCAGAGCAACCAGGAGATGAAAACATTTTCATCACAAGAGCTGTGACAATTCTAGCAAATGATGGTTGCTTGCAATCATGCATAACCCAGCCATGGGCTTGGAAGACCCTGTCATCCATGGGTGGCATCCCACGGGAACAGAAGCACATGAGTCTTGAGAGCTGGCAGAGAGCAGGAGCCAGGCTCAAAGATCTCAATCCTTGCCTTACCTAGAGTAATCTCTTCTGAGACTGAAGCAAGAAAGTCAAGTTCTGGGGACCCCGTATTTCCTAGTCTCTATTTCCTTCCTGTTGTCATTTTCAGCTGACCACCCATCCTGTCTAGCTCTAGTTTATTCCAGCAACATAAAGGAGGTTCCCGACAGGGTGGGGTGGAGCTTTTGCTGCAGTACCAGTTAGGTCAAAAAAGTGGGATGCACCCTCCCTTCCCTTCTGCCCTAAATCCCTGCTAGACCATGAGCTCCTCCTGGCAGAGGCCCAGTCTTTGCTTCTGGTCCATGACAAGGCATAAAGTAGGTGCTTAATAAGTGTTGAGTTAAATACATTTGAGAAGATGATGCCTCCAAACCAGCTGTATTGGGGAAAAAAACTGTGGCGAGTTGGCTTTCAAAGGTCAGATGCTGCATGGGGGTTGGTTGCCATTATATTGAGATTACTAATATATAGATTAGTATATATTGAAATTACTAATAATTACTAATGCAATATACTAATGACAATAATCATTGCCATTAGATGTGGCTACCAGACATTCTACTACACTTCTAGGCCCCTCAGTAGAGACAAAGGGGCCAGATGTGCCTGAGAATTTGAGGCTGGCAGTCAAGGTCCAGATGGCACTGGCTGGTGAGACATGACTGGAGAGGGTTGGAACGAGTGATTCCAACTCTCACTGTGCGAGGGAGGGAGGTGGGCTGCTCAGGAGAGCTAACCAAGCTAATACGGAAAGCAGTAGAAGGTCAGAAGACCCGGCCCAGCCTCCATCCAAGTGCTACCTCAGTGTGTGACCTTGGGCTTAATGATTTTAGTATTTGTTCATCTCCATCTATGTACTGAGAAGAGTGGACTAGGTGATCCCTGAGCTGCTTCTGGTTCTGAAATTTTGTTCAATAAAATTTCACGCTGTAGGCGATCCTTATTGTGTCTGCTAGAAAGGGAGACCGAGGCTTGGAGAGATATGGGATGTGCCCAGGGATGCCCAGGAAGATGTGGTGGTCTGTCTGGCTCAGAAGCCTTGTCTCACATATCCTGCTGCCTCCCACCTATCCCCTGCTATGGCATGTGTGTAGCATGTGTGTGCGCAGCATGCATGCATGTGTGTGTGTGTGTGTGTGTGTATGTGTGTGCGCATGTGTGCGCGCATGTGTGCCTTTGCACACAGGCGTGGAGTTCAGAGCCAGGAAAGCTGTGAAGGACCATGAGGGCAGCTCAGGCATCTCCCCAGGATGACTGCTGCAGAGGGCGTGCTGGGCTGAACTGAGTGTATGAGTCAGGGCTGCGGTGTTCTTGCCGTGAGCTCTGCTTAGCTGATGGATGGAGGGTTCCCCTTTCTCAAGGAGAACGGCTTGGGTCTGAATGACAGCCATGACAAATGCACCTTCTGGGTGCTCCCTGTGCGATATCCCAACATGGTTTCAGTTATTCACTGCTCAGACCATCCTCATGTATACGCTCCATACATCACTTTACCCATCTTGCAGTGAGGACACCAGGCAGACAGGCTGAGTGTGGCCCAGAGCTGGACAATTAAAATACTATAGAACCTGGCGTGTATGAAGCTGGGCACACATCGGCTTGGGAGTCAAGGAAGTGCTTTTAGTTTGAGCATTTTCTTAGACTGGGTCACCTTGAGTAAGCCAGTCTCCCTCTGAGAGACAGTGTCCCCACTGCTCAAACAGATGGGATGTGTTGGCTGGTTCTGAGTCTAAATGTGACCCTATTCCAGCACAGGGTAGAGGGATTCTCGGTGCTTTTGAACAGGGCCCAGTGTTTCCTATCATTCGTTAGCTAGGCCCTGGGCCAAGTGCATGGGTATGGGAAAGAGCTGGAGCCAGTCCTGAGTTTCAAAAAGCCCAATATGCAGGTATGAAGAGATGTCTAGGAAGTATAGTGATAAGCATAATCTGGGAATAGAGAAAGAGTAGGAGATGGTCCTTCCCACTCAGTGAGTCAAGAAGACCTAGAGACCCGATGTCACTAGCATCTTTAAATCCTATGCTGAGTTTGAGAATAATGATAAGATTCTTCCTGGTCCCAACAGTGTTGGAGGCCTGTGAGTTCTTTTCCCCAGCAGCTTAGAAGGTAACAACAGAGTCTGAAGGACTCTGAAGTTATGATCACTCTGTAACACTGTTCAGTTGAATTATACAGTTGTCCTAGGTGGGTCAGACCTTCTCCTGTTCTTAGAGGCTTCTAGAAGCAGGATATGGTAAGCTTGGTTTTGTTTTTGTGAAACAGGGTCTCAAGCTGGCCTCAAACCTCTTCCTTCTGCTTCCTACATGCTGAGATTATAGGTGTGTGTTACCACACTTGGGAGAAGTGTGACTTTTCTGTTGTTACACTCTGTCTGTGACTACCCAGAAGGTAGTCTCTTTGTACCTTGTGTACCCAGAAGACACTCTATGTAGTGTCTGTGACTACCCAGAAGACACTCTATGTAGTGTCTGTGATACCCAGAAGACACTCTATGTAGTGTCTGTGACTACCCAGAAGACTCAAAGCTTTTCCTCCAGTCAGTTCTCAGTGTCTCATACACGAGAAAGAACCACTTACCTTGAGAAGTTGAGTCATTGCTCAGGATTTCTCAAAAGGGCAGGGACCAGAACCATCCAATAAGAACACACATTTCTGAGTCATGTGGGCTCTTTTCTGTGTCTAGGCCACCCAGACCCTAGGGGTGGGCAGCTGGTGCTCAGTGCTGGTGACACTGAGCCAAGAGTCCTTGCAGAAGTCTGTGTCCCCAGGCTGCTCTACATCTCTTAATGGATGGGATATTTATGAAGTGTTTGTCACATGCCCGGCACTGTCCTCTAAATTGAGTGCTGAGCCAACCCTAAAAGAGTGTCTGGGAGGCAGCCTGATACAGTGGAAAGAGCCAGCAAGAGGAGGCCAAGACTGGGACCCTCCCTGCACCTTGCTGTCCACCCAATGCCAGGCCTGATGTCAGGCCTCTTACTTCTCCATACCTGCAGAGTAAGAGTCAGAAGTTAGCCAGGCAGTGGTGGTGCATGCTTTTACTCCCAGCACTTGGGAGGCAGAGGGCAGAGGGCAGAGGGCAGAGGGCAGAGGGAAGAGGCAGGTGGATCTCTGGGTTCAAGGCCAGCCTGGTCTACACAGAGAGACCTTGTCTCAGAGAGACAGAGAGAGAGAGACAGACACAAAGACACAGAGACAGAGGTAGAGATGGTCAAGGGCCCTTCAAGCTCTGATGGGCTAAGGGCTTCACAACTGTTTTCTTCTGGGATCACTTTGGGGCAGGGATGGGGGGAGGTGGAGTGGATAGGGACCAGGTACCTGTAATTTGAGGAAGACTCAGATAATGTAACAAGAGGCAGGAACAAACGCTCTGTGGATTTGCTAGAGGGATAATGTTTGGGAATGGCTCCATTCAAAGGCACCTCTTGAAAGATAGAATGCTACAGATATAGATAGATAGATTCCTGTGTGTTTGGGTTTGGGTCAGGAGGAGCAGCAGGAGCCTGCTGTCATATGGGGACAGGCTGGCTACCTAGCAAGGACTTGCGTTCACACAAGTCTGCCCCTTTGGGAGTCTAGCCTAGCTTGGCCAGCTTTTTATTTTGCCAGATAAGGACATTTCAGATGATACCCAGAGTTCTGTTTACTATCATATTGTAAGAGAAGAGCCTCTGAACACCTCCCAGGCTCTACTACCAGAAAGATACCGCTCAAACTGAGTGTATTTTTCTTTTAAAAACCTTGCTGTAGCCTGGAGGCATAGCTCAGGGTAGAGCATTTGCCCACCATGCACAAATCCATGGAATCCTTCTTCAGCCCCACAGATGGTGATGATGATGATGATGATGATGAAGATGATGAAAGTACATTTTATAATTATTTTATTTTTGTATGGCTGTTTTGCCTGCATGTGTGTCTGCACTATGGTGCATGCCTGGTGTCTACAGAAGCCAGAAGAGAGCATTAGATCCCCTGAAACTGGAGTTACAAATGGTTGTGAGCCACCATGTAGGTTCAGAGACTCAAATATGGGTCCTCTGCAAAATCGACCAAAGCTCCTGACCACTGAGCCATCTCTCTAGCCCCTATAAGAACACACGTCAAAGCTCTTAATTCAGTATCCATATTTGCCTTAGTTTATCTCAGGCAAGTATCCTTGTGTCGTTGGCCAGAGTCAGGCTGCTTGGATTTTAATCCTCATTTTGTTTCCTAAGTCTGTTTCCTTGTCTCTAAAATGGTAATAATGCTCTCTGTCTGCTGAGGTTATGAGAGGATCTGTTCACCTATAGAAACCAAAGCAAGGGCCTCCCTCCGGTGCAGTTCTCTACAAAGGCAGAGCACAGGCTGGGCTGTGGTGCTCTCAGCCTGTGCTCTCTGGAAAGAGGCGGTTGTTATCCTGCTGTGCCATTCTTGGCTGCAGGAATGCCAGCCCAGTCTTCCGCAGATCTGGTGATCTGTGAGGCAGAAATCTGGAACACTGTTACAACAATGCTCAGTCTTAAAAATGTGACCAGTGAGGTAATGTTTCCAATGCACGTATTGAACTATGTCAGGTCATCGGTGACCTCTGAGGAAGAGCTTCACCGTGAGACACACAGTGCCCAGAAGTTGCTGGCTGATCTATGGAGAATGAAATCCTCTGGGAAGGCAGGCTTATGCTAGGGTAGGCCCATTCCGCAAAGCTTGGGAAGTTACCTTGCTTTGGCAGCTTGCACTCACTGGCTCTGCCTCTGTGACTTCCAAGGCCCTGGTTGAGACCTCTTACTTTCAACAGCACTGTCAGGACTGCCTGGGACTGAGGATTCCGGTACCCACTTGAAACTGGCCCTAGCTAGGCTTCCTACCACGGAGGCTCCAGAAGCTTAGTCGGCAGCTTTAGTAGGGGGTCTTATTGAGTGGCCTGTGAAGACTGACACAACCACTTGGAGACTTGAGGAAAGGCACCTGATGAAGTAGTTTCTGTCTTTGGAAGCTGAGGTACTGCTGCCCTCTGCTTGAGTGGAATATGACCTGGGCAGCCAGCAGGCAGTCTGTGGCTAATCTGTCATGTGGCCACTCAAGGAAAGTGGGCTCTGGTTGCAGAGGAAGCCTAGAGTGTTTTAAAAGAAGGGCCTCAGAGGAGCTTATACTTAGCAGGAGGAAACCCAGGAGCATGGTTTTAGGGCCTTCGAAGGTTCAGATGAAAGCAACCGATGACAGTTGCATTCTTGTGGCCCCAGTTAATCAAATATTCATCAAGCAACTTAATGTGATAAGACTCTATTCTGGACATGTCAGGGGAGGCAAAGTACAGCTATTCATTTACATCCATTCTACTGAGTGTCTGTCTCAGGTCCAAGGTGTGCTGCCTTTCCTTGGGGAGCTCTCCAGCCTGGCTGAATTGGATGGATGGGTGGATGGATGGGTGGATGGATGGATGGGTGGATGGATGGGTGGATGGATGGGTGGATGGATAGATAGATGATATACAGGGCCTGCTACATAGAAATGCTGCTAACAGATATGTGCTCTGGATATGCAGCCGTGTTGCAGTTGGCCTGGGAGATTTGGCAAATACAGATGAAAGGCAAACTACAGACTGGCTAGAAGAAAGAGAAACAGCTAAGGAATCTAAGGGCTCAGGGGTGTGGGTCAGAGATGGACACATACTTGTGTGTTTACCAGACCATGGCTGGGTCCAGTTTTCAGTTCCTGCCTCCCAAAAGAACAAAAGCCCTTTGTCATAGGTGATCCACACTTTATATGGAAAACACCAAGACTCAGAGAGGGGAAGCAGTTTGTCCAAGATTACACAGCTGCCATGTAGCAGAACCCGCATAGTTTTGACATTGAGGCAGTATTCTCCATCTAAGTACCCCTGGATAACTATTGATTAGATGACCACATGGGCTAGTGTTGCTACTGCACGGGTAAGCACATTGTCACAGTTAGGAAGCTGGGACTTCTAGAGGGAGTTGCCCCAAAGTTTTATGCTCAACATGGCAGGGGTCAGGACTCTGATCTCTTGCCTTCCTATACTGTGGAGACAAAATAGCACCTGCAGGGGGATCTTCTGCAGGTATTCGAAGTCATAGGAGACAGCCTGCATAGCATTGAAGGCAGAGCCTAGCCCAGTACTTGCCAATTGTCATCAAGGGAGGCAAACTCTAGCACCGACCAGAGCACATTCTCACTGTTGAGGTGAGGATAGTAACTAACCAGCAATAAGGTGGTATGCTTGGGACTGGAGAGAAGGCTTGCCAGTTAAGAGCAGGTGCTGTCCTTCCAGAGGACCTGAGTTTGGTTCCCAGCACTCACATCTGGAGGCTTACAACTTACATGTAACTATTTCCAGGGGATCCAGTACCTCTGACCTCTGAGGGAGCCTGCACACAGCTCTATATTACTAAAAAATAAAATAAATCTACAGAGGTAAAAAGATAATGTATTTATATTCAGAGCTAGCCTCTGGCATCAGGGCTGATCACATAGGCCAGGATGTCCTAGAAGGAGCTCCCGAGATGACATGGTACTGAGTAGCAGTTGAGCCTGACGCATCCTGCAGTGCAGAGGGTCTAGAATTCCAGGACAGGGCACAGTGGTGCAAGCAGTAGGCACCACTCATGTTCCCAGGAGAAAGAATAGGTGTCAGCTGGTATTTCAAGGAAGGCCTTCGAGGAGGAGGACCTAAAATTCTGGCAGTGTAATGGCTGAGGGAGAGGAGAGAAGGACTGAAAAGCAGATGAATCCCAGCTTGGTGTTAGGTCTCAGGCTCCCAGCAAAGGGCACATCCCTGTTCCCTCTAGCCATGGAGACACTGGAAATCCTACATCTGCCCCAAAGTCTCACAGGGAAACCAAGTTGGTGCCGTTCCTCTCATCCCCACACATCCCTCCCTTCCTGTACTGTTCACACACACACCACCTTCCCTTTAGGAAGTGGCAGACTTTGGATACTGAGCTAAGTGTGAGCCTGCTGAACGTCACCTCTGCAGTGAGACACAATCATGTGACCAAGGGCACCTCCCTCACCTTTGGGGTCCTGAGCCTGTGTTGAGAAGCCTCAGATCAATTCTCTGAAGAGGCTGTAGGTCCTCTGGAGCTCCTCACTGTTTATGATGATCTGGCTTCAGAATCAAGTGTGACTTGCTTCCAGGTCTGCTATTTGTTAGCCTGAGATTTGAGGCGCATCATGTGAATACCACTGGCTGTGTTCTCCTCTACCAGAGAAGGACCAATTGTTCCTTCCAGAGGGCAGATGGGATGCTCTCCTGAGAGCCTGTGTGAAAAGGGCCCAGGGTGCAGCAGGTAGCCCCCCAAAGCTGCTTCCCAGTCACCACCTTCCACAGGCATTAGTCCCTCTCCCCTTCTCAAAGCCCCAGGTGACAAAGAACACTACTGCCCATGCAGGCCCAGTAATGTGGGACTTTACAGCCCTGTCCTGAGAGCCCACCAGGGACAGCATTATGATCTAAAGGGATGCTGTATCATCAAATGTCTGATTTCAGAACCCCGGTTCCCATCTCCCCTTCTCTTTTGATCTTTGTCTCCCTCATTCTGTTCTCAGAGGAGACTTGTGCATATCCATTCTTCACTCCTCCGCTCTCACCTGGCCTTTTCAAGGGAAGCTCATGACGAGGACAAGCTAAGCGCTCCAAAGGACTCTTGACAGTGTGTGACTTCAGAAAAGTCCCTAGGCGACCTTGGACTTGATGTGTTCCAGATCAGCAGTCTCCACTCTGTACTCTCCCTCCCTCTGTTATTTCACTCACCCAGTTCCTCATTATGTAACTTTCTTCCTGGTTGGCATCTTCTTGTGTTCAAGGCCCAGCTCAAATGCTGTCTTTTTAGGAATCCTCTTCTGAACCCCGCAGCTCCTCCTCAGAACCTGGGCCTTTTGCCATCATGCTAGGCCCTGTAGGGTCAGAGGTGAGATAGATGCTCCTTTGCTACCTCCAACAAAAATGTGTTCCTCTGTGGAACTCCAAGACTAAGGGGAGACTGGCCCCTCCCTTAGGACTGAGAGGTGGTGGGTATTGGAAGGGTCCCAAAAATGAGCTGTTCCACCAAGAGCAGGGCTCAGGTTAAGGCCATACTGGGCCTTTCATCAGACTCTCTGAGTGGTCAGCCATGGAGAGCACAAATAGGGTATCTGGTTAACCCTTTTAGCCCCTGCTGCGAACAAGTCATGTTATTTGTCTGGCCCTTTTACCTCATTGGTAACTTGTCAACATAATTAAACTTAGCCTCAGAGGAGCAAATTGGAGTGAAGTTAAACTGGATTGGGATCCCCATTTGTGCCACTATAGGGTTCAGCCCATAGTAGATGCACAGTAAATTCCAGGGGAAAGTCTGTGACTCCTGCTTTCTCGTGTCTGTTCAGTTGTTTTCTCCTCCCTGCAGGGGTTTAAACAGGCCAGGTGCCTGCAGAACAGGACGGTCACCTAGAGGAATGTCACTCAGAGGCTGTCACTCACTGTCAACCACTCTGAATGGTGGGCTTTGGAGTCCTCACGTTCTTTGCTGCTCTGCACTTCTGAGATCCTGTGAATGCTTGACTCCCATTAGTCGGTTATCAGAAGTCAGCTGGGGTTCAGCTTAGATGTCTATTATGTCTATTTAGCAATGATAAAAGGAAGAATTCTATTACAGAATTGAAGGCAAGCTTTGAAGTGGCACGGTTATAAAATCCCAGCCAAGAAGAGCTATGATGGAGCTTGGGAAGGGAACCCAGATGGGATGGTTGAAGCATGGGTCTGTTTCCATTCCATTTGGGAAGGAATCATGGCTGCCCCGGTGGATTTCCTGGGGCAAGAGTATCCCCAGTGGCCTGGCATGAGTGTGGCATACAGGAAGCACTCTGAGGAAGTGCTGAGCAGATGACAAGTGGCTGTGGCATCTCTAGCAGATGACTGTTTGGCCAGCAGAGTCTTCTGGTTACCACAGAGGCCATGTGGCAGCTTCTCCCTCACAGTGAGTGAGTGTATGTGTGTATTGTGTATGCTTCACTTGCCTGCCACTCCTCCTCCTTACACTTCTCCCACCTTCTCCTCCCTTCTTCCACTTCTAGCTCTAGTGAAGTTAGCAAACAGCAAGCTGCACATAGTTTAAGTATACTGTTAGGTCATTTTTGGCAAACCGTAAGATACTGATCCCTTCCTCCTTCCTAGAAGTTTCCTCTTGCTTCTTTGTAACTTGTTACTCTCTAGACTTATCCCCTCGAGCCTGGGCAACAATATACCTGCTTCTCATCACTGGTGCTTTTAGACAGTTCTGCAAATGTAACTCTACAGTGAACATTTTGGAAGGTGGAGCTTTGTTCATGCCGTAAAATTATTTTGAGTCACGTTGTATATATGAATAGAAGGTATCTTTGGAGTACTAGGAAAATGCATCAGTTGGCAAAATGCCTACTTGGAAATCATAAGAACCTGACCTGAGATCCCTAGAGCCCATGAAAATCCAGGTGAGACTACACACACCTGTAACGCCAGCACTGTGGGGAGGCAGAGACAGATGGATTCTGAAAACTATCTGACCAGTAAGTCTAGCCAGTTCCAAGTCTAGTTAGAGGCCCCCATCTCAAAAAAATAAGGTAGATAATGGTACAGGAAGACATGAAACATTGACCTTTGGTATCTACAAATGCACCCACGTGTGAGCACATTCACAGATGCATGTGTACACACAGGAATGGATGTACACACACACACACACTAAAAGAAAAAGAGTAGCCTGTTTCTTTTTATTGCTGAGTAGTATTCCAGTGTATGAGTAAAAGATCAACCATAACTGCTTTGTTTATTCATATTTTGTTGGTCATGTAGGGTTTTTTTGTTGGTCATCTATGTTTTTTGCTGCTACAAACAAGGTTGTTGTGAACATTTTTACACAGATCTTTTAATGAACACATACTGTTTCTTGGTTTATTCAAGGACCAGCCTTGGCTTGTTGAAGGGGTTCTGAGGAAGGGGTGTCTAGGAGCAGGAAAAGCAAATGATTCAAAGTCAGAGTGTAGGTCCAAGCTGGTGGCCATGCTCTGCTGGAGACAGGTTCCAGCCTGCTTTCTCTCTGCTCTGCTTTCTTTCTCTCTGATCTGTTTCTCTCTGTGTGTTGTGCTTGTGCCAGTTCTTCAAGCAGTTCCTCTTGCTATTCTAAAACAAGTCTCCAGATAGCTCATCTCCTGCAGATCATAAGCCCAGTCTTTTACTTCAGTCCAGTCATTTACTCCAGGTTTCCTTTTGATTAGCCCAAGAATCAGCATCCTGTGACCCAGCCCTTTGATTCTTAGGGAACAACAAACACACATTTCCTTTTAATATTGCAAAAGAATTCAGAGATCTACCCGCCTCTGTTACACACAGATGCTGAGCTAGCTGGCTGGACCCCGACCTGAAATGACCATTTCTAACCACACCTGGGCCTATCCTTGCTGTCTCAGGCTGACCTTGAACCCAGGAATTTGTCTGCCTTTGTATCTGCCTGTCTTTGTATCTTTCTGACAAACTAACTCATTAATGCAGCTGCCTTTGTTCCTTTAGATTCATGAAGCCCCTCATATAATTCATATTTCATCATTTATATACACATATGTACATATGTATATATATACACACATATACACATATGTACATATATATATATATACACACATACACACACACACACACATATACACACATGTTTTTAGAGTTCTTTTCCACAGCCTTAGGGCTGTCCTGAAGATCCCAGCGTTTACCATTTTGCTGAGACATTAGGCACCCCTTTGCCTCCTGGACTCCTGCTTTCTGATTATCAGGGCATCATTAATGTTAACAGAGAGGACATTCCTCAGAGGAATGTGAAAATATGTACATTGTTATACAAACAAGCCTCACACACAGCAGCCATGGGCGCTCATGGAGGACCATGCCTGCTGGCCCTGTCCCAGAGGCAGGAACCATGTCATTCTGTCCCCACCAAGGCCATGTGGGACTCGGCATTATTCCTATAACTAAACGGCATATGTCATTTGATAAGCATACAGTTAACTAAGATACGCCCAGTTCAAAGTTCCGTGTCAGTTTGCAAGAATCCTGAAAGAATCCTGGTTCCTCCATGTCTTCTACACTTGGAGTGGTTGGCTTTACATTTAACTGTTATGGTTGATGTGTGAAGGGAGGGTGCTTCTCCATGGCCTTCATTTTCATTTGCCTTTCCTAATGACCAATGGTGGGACCACTCCCTATGCTCTTTTGCAGTGTATCAGTTTTGGTGAGGTGTCTATTCTGATATTTTTTCCCATAAAAGAGGGGTGCTGTTGATCTTACTGAGCTGTTGCAGTTTGCTATTTATTTTTGGATTCAGGTTCTTTGTCAAATACTTACATTTTGCAAATATTGAGTTATAGTCTGTGGCTTACCCTCCAGGGCTTAAGAGAGTTTCACGGTGTGTGTGTGTGTGTGTGTGTGTATACATACATATTCTGGATTCAGTTCTTCCTTATTGCTGTCTCACAGGTGTGTGCAACCTTTTGACATTGCAGCACAGTGGTTTTTCTTTTGCTCTTTAGTTCTGCAAGGTTCATATACAAGAACTGTACAAGCCATTTACCAAAAAAAAAAAATATCCCAAACCTCATAATATTTTAAGTACATACAGTTATTTTGTGTTGGGTCATATTTATATCGGTCCTGGGCCTGATGCAGCTCAGGGACACTAGTTGGACACACCTTACAGTCCCTGCAGGTCAGCATCTGGAACTATCTATGGAACACAGGTCCCTAGAACCTCTCTGTGCAAACAAAGACCCCATGGAAGCTTAGTTAGAGCTTATTCATGACTCTGGTTTTCCAAGCTGTTCCCTATGCCATTAGTCATGTAACTATAGGAGGGTCTGGCTACTTCCTGCCTCCATAGAGCCTTTCTGTGGATGAGAGCTCGGGCCTGAGGTCTCCAGCTGTCCATCTCCACCCAAGGATGAAGAGTGTGTGTCTGTGCCATTGACCTCCTAAGGCCTCTGGGTGGAATGGGTGAAGAAGTGCTCATTCAGAAAGGGCTGTGGGGCTTGGCCTGGCCTGGATGGGAGAGGATTCTGCCTGGCAGCCTTCTCTGCTGTGCTCTGGCTCTCTTGAACAGGGGCAACATTTTTATTCTTCTACAAAAGCTCTTCCACGGCGTGGTGGCATTGCCTAGGCTCTGAAGCTCCTGGATGGAGCACTACTCTAAGGGGGCGGAGTTAACAGGGCCACAGGTGGGAGCTGTGGATTTGACCTCCCATGGAGCCACTGACAGGCTTTTCCGCCTGAATGATCTTGGCAGACTAGGAGGCCTGAGAGGCTCCCAAGAGCTCATTAGAGGACACTGCATGAGCAAGGCTGGGACTCCACGTGAACTCAGGCAATGTAGCTGGGAAGAAGACATGAGGGTGAGGTTGTGATGTCACAACAGCTCTGAGAGGTGTGTGGCCATGCGCAGAGGTAGGTGCCCAGGCTCTATACCCAGGAGAACAGAGGAATTTTCCAGAGCCCCCTTTCTGGTATCCAGAGGAAATCTTTGGGGATCTCAAGATGCCCGGGTCATCTGTAGATTGCTCAGCTTCTTTCAGTGGCTGTTTCCTAAGTCTTGATTCTGAAATCAGCCCTATTTCCAGGTACCTGGGAAGACTCCTGCTTTTGAAGGCATGGAGTCCCTTCTTGCTCAGCCTTTGCAGATGAACAGCTGGCCAGGTTCTTAAGCCCATCATGTTGTTGCCCATAGTTCACAGGCTGGAGCTGCTACTGTGACTTGCACCTGGAATTGAGGCTGTTTGTGTAGATGCTTGTAGCTGGGAATGTTGCCATCCCTGAACAAAATTAGTGTTGTACTAATATGGGAGAAGGAGGTGTGAACCTGAGGAGGAAGGGCTTGGTGTTCATGGCCTCCCAGAGACCTAGGGATCATCACGGCTCTTCCCCTGCTCTTCCCCTGGTCCCTCAGGGGCCATCTCTTCTGGCCCTGAAGAATTGACCTCCTGAATTCCTCATGAAGCCACTTCTGCTTCTGACCCCTCCCCTAGCATCTCATTTTAGTTTCTATGGCCCTCTTAGCCTGTCTGTTACCTGCTCACCTAGAGCCTCCTCTCATCTCTGGGGCAAGGCCATCTACTGTGACTTATACCTGTCCTTCAACATTAAACCTGGCTTGTGGTTGAACCTTCGAATATTTCCACACACCCACATACTTCCTGGCCCAGCCTTACTCTCTATGGCCCCTCTGTCCCTACTGCAGGTGGCTGCACAGTACCCAGCCACCACAGCCTTCTGGAACATTAACTGCTGACCCTACACTTAAACTTAAGAGAGTACCATCACAGGAGGCTCTTATACATTCTTCAGAACCCTGTCCAAGGGCTCCCTTCTGACTCCTCCAGAAACACTCTTCCCTCTTGCCACATGGGTGTGAAGACACTGGCCACAAGGGAAAACAGACAGCAAAATTATATCAAATGGCTCTTGTGTCTGAGCTTAACTTTGCCCTTTAAGGCTTTGGTCAGGAACAGTGGCTTTATCACACAGAAAATCCAGCCACTGTGCAGATGTTATGGGTGGGAGGAGTCAGCTGGCAACCTGATCCTTCAAGAAAGCAGTTTGGCTGGCAGAACATTCAGGCTTGTTGATACTGGAATCCACCCAGGGATCCATCATGAGGAAATAACACTAAATGTAGAACAATAGCTACAGACAAAGATAGCAATTGCACTGACTTTAATAATGAAAAGGCGCTAGTATTTAGCAGAAGGGGAAAGTTAACCATCATGGACCAGTGATGGAAGATTATGCAAGCCATAAGCCACTGCGCGTATGCGCGAGTGTCTGTGTTAGGTGGATGTGGGTGCATGGTGCATGCTCACGTGTGTGAGTATAGGCACAGCCGTGCCCCAGCACATGTGGAGGACAACCCTTGTGTCAGCCCTCACCTTCACTTGCAGCTGCGTGTGCCAGGCTGTTTGGCCTCTACCTTCTAGGGATTTTCCTGTCTCTACCACCCTTCTCTCCAGGAGCACTGGGACTGCAGATACGCATTGCTGTGTGCAGCTTTTACATGGATTCTGGAGATCCCAACAGCTCTTCACACTTGCACAACACGTACTTTATCCAATGAGTCATTTCTCCAGCCCCCGGAAAACACGTTTTATAAAGACTGCACCATATGGACAATTCTTAAACCATGTTAAAAATTTTAAAAGATATGAACACACACACACACACACACTATGGTTAAAACCATGCAAAAACAATAACAATACTCCTCTCACAAAAATACTGTGTGCTAGCCAGGTGGTAGTGGTGCATGCATGCCTTTAATGCCAGCACTTGTAAGGTAGAGTCACGTGTGTCTCTGAGTCTGAGGCCAGCGTGGTCTACATAGTGAGTTCTAGGACAGTCAGGGCTATACAGAAAACTGTCTCAAAACACACACACACACACACACACACACACACACACTGTGTTTAGAGGGGGGTTTTTAAAGGGTAGATACAACTTTTACTACTATATTTACCTTAAAAGTAAGCCAGTCATGGCGGCTCACCCTATGATCCCAGCATCAGGAGGTGGGGGGAGGAGGATCAAGAGTCCAAGGTTGCCTCAGTTACACTGAGTTTAGGTCTGGTCTGGGCTACACAACTTCTGGTCTCAAAAAAAAAAAAAACCAAAAAAACAAAAAACAAAAACAAAAAAAATTGACCCTGGGGAAAAGAAGCCTGTTGTACCATGGAGCCTTCCTGGTATATGTTCCCAGGGCCTTGGTCTGTAACGTGCCCTCTAGGCAATGGTGTGGCTCCTGGCGGCCATCATCACTAAACACATTTTCACACTTGAACCTCACTTGGCAGGGAGGGACAGCTGAGATTCATATCCAGCCCTTTGCTGAGAGGCACGTTTCCAGCTCAGTCCTGTCCTAGGATAGTTCACGTTTGTCTTCCTACCATACCAGAGTCCCTGTAACAAGCCTCTTGTGTGCTCTTAGGAAAGGCAGCTTAGAGGATATACCAGATCCCAGTGTCAACAGAACCAGTGAAGGGCGGGCTGTTTTACAGAGTGGGGATCATGTGCGCCAGCTGCAGGGAAGAAGAGAGGTTTTGCCTGCCACAGTCAGAGGTGCATTCTGTTTGCTCTGCAGCCCCAGTGGCCCTATCCAACAGGCTTTCCCTTTTAGTCCAGTCCAGCATTTTCACCAACATCTGGCAATAGCCAAAAGAACACTGCCGGACTGGCCTAGGCCACTGTGCACCACAACACCCTGCCACGAGCATAGGCTTCAAATCCCAAGCTAAGATCCTCTGCCTATATAATATCTCTAGAAGAGACCAGAAACTCTTACTCTGCCAGGCAGCCAAGAAAGCAACCAGACCAAGCAGGAGAGCTCTTGTCAGAGTCCTGGGAGGAGCCACTTCACAGCCTCAGCTTCTATTGCTGTTCTAGAATATGCACACTGAGATGTAAACTCTTTGATTCATTCAAATAGGCCAGAAATATGGATTTTCAAATTAATAGGAAGTCTCTTGATTGATCAGCGTTCACCACGTACAGATAGATGATGCAAAGCAAAGGGAGGCGGCCTGTGGTGTCGCATTGCTTTCTCTGTAGCTTTGGATCTGCAGTGGATATCAATATCTGAACACACTCTGTCTCCGATGCTCTGGGTCAGACTCTTGATGGACAGTCATTGACAAAGCCAGTGTGTAGCAGGGCCTAGGTAGGAGTGGGAATGCCAGTGTGCTGAGGGAGAGAAGATGGGAGGTTTGCTTCTGTGTGGCCTTAGTGCTTGCCCATGCCAAATACTTAGTCTTCAAAGGCTAGCTTGCCATTTGTTGGAAGTTCTACCCCAGCTATGGCATGCTTCACGTGCTAAGACCTTCTATGCCAGGCATTGACCTTTATTGTCATGACAGCAGTGTACCTTAGGCACATTTAAGGGAATTGGCCCTGAGAGGACTAGCCTGAGGGCACACAGCTACCCTGGGCTGAGATTTAAATCCCAAAGAGTCTGACTTATCATCTGAGCTCTTGTACCCCCTGAGCTGGTACTAATGGCCTTGCTTTGTACCAAGCCTGGAACATACGAGCTACAGCTAGACCCATCGTGTGCATATGGAACATATGAGCTGAAAAAAATATTAGCTGTTGTCTTAGTTTGGGTTTTACTGTTGTGAAGAGACACCATGAGCATGGCAACTCTTATAAAGGACAACATTTAATTGGGACTGGTTTACAAATTCAGAGGTTCAGTCCATTATCATTATGGCAAGAAGCATGGCAGCATCTAGGCAGGCATGACACTGTAGGAGCTGAGAGTTCTACCTCTTGTTCCAAAGGCAGCCAGAAGACTGGCTTCCAGGCAGCTAGGAGGAGAGTCTCAAAGCCCACTCCCACAGTGACACACTTCCTCCCATAAGACCACACCTCCTAATAGTGCCACTCCCTGGGCCAAGCATATTAAACCACCACAGCTATGTTTGGACTGTCAGATTTGTGGTACTATATTTTACAAAGTTACAGCAAACTAGAAACTGTACAGTACTAAGCCATTGTGCCTAAAGGAGTCACAGGTTAGGTTTCTGCCAGCTTCTGTCACATCTTCACCCACGCATAACCTTGCCTCATGTGGGTTTCTGTCTGAATGTATCTGATTTAATACATGTTGATTCATATCCAAGGACACATACCCAACAGCTCTGTGGTTTATCCCTGAGTAAAGTGTTTCTGACCAATGTATTTCTTTGTGAAAAAGCTTTCCTGTGCAGAGAAAACACCAGATAGTAATTTAACTCAAGGCTTCGGGCAATCATTTCAACCATGAAATCACCAGCAAAAGTGTTGCAAATCTGGCTGTTCATAGACCTAAACTAGCTCCTGTGCTTACAGGAGATGAGGTTGACCAAGAAGCTACCTTGTTGGGGTGGAGTGGCTCAGTGGCTAAGAGCAATGGCTGTTCTTCTAGAGGACTAGGTTCAATTCCCAACACTCACAAGGTAACTCACAACCATCTGTAACTCCAGTTCCAAGGGATCCAACGCCCTCTTCTGGCCTTCATGTGCATGGTGAACAGGCATACATATAGGCAAAACACTCACGTAAGATAAATCTCTTTTAAAAAAAAATTAAGAAGCTGCCTAGTCAACTGAGAACATGGCATCTAGCAGCCGAAATTGTCATTCATGCCTGTGTGAATGACTAGGGAAGAGTTGAAATTAATTTTGAGTATTACAATTTTATTAATTTTGAGACTACAAATAAGTATCAGCAAGTAGGTGACTTTACAAAATATAAAACCAGTGAATAATGAAAGGCAAGCATATATGTTAGGTGTTGGTCTTCCTCTGAGAGCTGATGTCAGGCTTTGGGGTTGTTAGGTGTTGGTCTTCCTCTGAGAGCTGATGTCAGACTTTGGGGTTGCTGATGTACCAAATAGGATTTTACAAGATGGAGAGAAATAATTTGGAGGGGCAGCTGGAATGAGTTCTGGGTTCTAGAGAGTCCCATACTGCAGAGGGTGGGAGGTGAATGGGGAGATTGATTGTAGAGCACCCCTCATGGGAAAACAGCAGCCTTTAAGAAGGCTGTTTGCACTCTTGTCCTTGAGATCCAGTTGTTAGTTTTGTGTTCAGGTCTCTGTCAAGGAGCAGACTCGGCCTTGAAGGAAAGATGACCTACCACACAAAGCACTGAGCAAGAAGAAACTGTGACCGTGCAAGTGAAGGGTCCGAGCTGCTTTCCACTGCTGAAACGCTTGCATCCTCCCAAGCAAGTGCAGACACACTTGTCATTCAGCAAGTCCGTGTCGGAGGCTGGGCAGAGCGTAGGTACTAGCTTAAGGCCTGGGAACATAGTCAAGAACAAGATGGGCACGTGCCCTTACTTTCCTGGAGCTTATAATGATAATAGACAAATGGGTGTATATATGTTAGTGGTTACTGAGGATGCTGGGGAGCAGTGGAGTGTGAGAGGGGAGAGGGATGCTGGGGCATGGGAGCTTGTATCTATTAAATGAAGTGTGTTAAGAAGACACCCCAGGGGCAAAGACCTTCATGGAAGAGAGAGCACTGAACAGAAGTGTGGGGGCAGAGCTTTCCAGGCAGAAGAGCTGACATGTGCAAAGGCCCTGAGGTGGGACCGCATGAGAAGGTATAGTGGGTGAGGGGAGCAGGAACAGAGGATGAAGACAGTGGATGATGGAAAGAAAAGGATATAAAGGACTTTAGATCAGCCAGAGCCCCTAGATTGGAATGCTACAATCCGATCCCTGTTCTGAAGGGACCTGTCTCACCATGGGATTGTAGGGGCTAAGAGGATTGCTGCATCCAGAGACAGCTGGTGGTGGCCGACACTGTGGATGGGCATGGCAGCTCCGGCACATATTAGATTCTGGATATGCTGAGCAGGGAAGGAAGGGCACCACACCTCCCCTGAAGCACATCAGAGCCTCCTGCAGCTGGAGCAGTGGGATTGCTGTTAGTAATAATAGAAGGAAAGCCTCTGAGAAAAAGAATTCTGCGGAAAGACTAGAGAGTTGTGCTTTCGGGAATGCTAATCTCGGAGTGCTATCTTACACCCAAGAGGCAGTGTCCTGAGGTGCCATTGTTTGCTAGACAGTTATTGGCTTGTGGGGTTTTTTTTCTTTTGACTTTTTCTCTGCATTCCCCACACCCCAACTAGAACCAAGGTGGAAAAAAATGGAGGGAGCTGGATTCGGAGGGAGCTCAGTCCTGAACAAGCTTGCTGTGAAAGCCAAGCGTGGTGACACACACTTATAAGGCCAGCTCAGAAGAGTCGGAGAGAGCTCACTGGCTAGCCTAGCCTAACCTGCGACCCCAGCAAAAGAGACCCTGTCTCAAAAGACAAAGTAGATGACTCCTGAGGAATGACACTCAAAGCTGACCTCTAACCTCCACATGCATGGGCACACACTGGGACATGGGCACACACACACACAAACAAGCATGCGTAATGCTTCTGTAGTCGGGAACCTCTGAAGTAAAATTATTCTAATGTCACACATTAAGATTTTGCGTTGAGAAGGTGGGAAAATGGCTCAGTCAGTAAAGTGTTACAGAAGCTGAGCATGAGGCCCCCATGGGAAAAACCCATGGGAAAAACAGGTTTCAGTGTCTGCAATCCCGGTGCTGGAGAGATAGACATGGGTGCATCCCTGGAGGTCACTGGCCAGCCAGCACAGCCTAATCAGAGTGCTTGAGGATCAGTGAAAGATCCAGTCTCGAAAAATAAGGTAGTGAGTGATTGAGGAAGACACGGTTGCCTCCACACATGCCCAGACACACATGTATAAATTCACATGGCATATATGTACATCACACATACACATGTGTACACAAAAAGAATTGGGATTGGGATAAAGATAAAATATATGCTGTACATTAAAGTGGGTCTGGGAAGATGGTTCAGCAGCTAAGAGTACTGGCTGCTTTCCCAGAGGACCTGGGTTTGGATCCCAGCACCCACATGGAAGCTCACAATTATCTGTAACTCCGGCTCTAGGGGATCCGGTGTGCTCGTTTGTCCTCCATGGGCACAGAGCTTGCCCATGTACAGCATGTGTACCCATACATATAAAAGGAAAGCCACTGTGGCTTTGGGGTGTGTGTGTGTGTGTGTGTGTGTGTGTGTGTGTGTGTGTGTAGAAAATAGTGGCTGTGGAGATGGTACAGCAAGTAAGTACTTTCCAAATAAGTGTGAGGGTCTGAATTCAGATTCCCAGCACCCATGAGCAAATCCAGCTATAGTGATATACTTTGTAACCCAGAGTAGGGGATCACAAAAGCTGAGAGGGCAGGCAGGCTAACTGATTGGTGGGCTCCAAGTTTTAGGGAGAGACTGTGCCTCAAAAAATAAGCTGAAGAGCGACAGAGACAACAGAGACCAACCTCTGACCTCTCTGTACACACAGGAGTACACATACTTACACTCATGTGCGCACAGACATGCACACGTGCGCACACACACACTAAAGCACACATATATACACAGTCGAATAGTGCCAGTGAGATGGCTCAACAAGTAACATTTGTTTTGTAAGTATGACAACCTGAGTTCTATCCATGGATCCAATGGCAGAGAGAACCCGCTTCTGCAGGTTTTCTTCTACACACACACATACACACACGCACACATGTACTCATGCACATTATTATTATAAAAATTTTAAAATAATTATAAAGAGAATAGACATGTGTCCTCTCTGTGTCAACATGGAGCAGGCATTATTGCTGGTGAGTTCGTCACTGCTGTCCCATGTACAAGTGTATTCAGCCCCATTTGCAGAAAAGGCAACTGAGACTTAAGACTGAAGCAGTGGCATTAGGAACCAAAACCCATGTGCATTTGATCACAGAACCATGCTGTTTCTGTTAAGTTAGTTGGTTTCTTGGTGAGTAAAAACTCTCTGAGATGAAAGACTTTTAAGTGGGGTCCGAGTGTTTGCAGACTCTCCACTTAAAAAGCATCTTAAAAATGCTTGTTTTGACTAAATCAGAGACAGGATAGCTTCTCTGGAAAGGCTTTTCTGGAGAGGGGTTTGTTACTACCTGGCCCTCATCCAGCAAGCATGAGCGATGCTGCACCTTGCTAAAAGCCAGGGAGCTTCCTGGAGGTGAAGGGTTTCAGCTCAATGTGGGAAATGCCACCAGCAATCAGCTGGACAGGGACCAGCTGCTAAGCAGGCAGGGCAGCTGGCAGCTGCAAAGAGCAAACACAGAGGAGGGAGGAGGAGGCTGCAGTGAGGGGCATGGCTCGTGGGCAACACAGGGCACGCTTGGGTGAGCCATGCTGCATTTCTGTGCTCAGCTCAAAGCCCTGAGGGACACAGATGCGACTTGGCTCCCAACAGAAGCAGCACGCCATGAATATTGGTGAGATCAGAACGAATTGGCCATATTTCAGGGTCATGCCTCATGATACTACTGCTCATACTGTGGACTTCACAAGTCTTTGGTTTTTCACACAAAGTGTGACCTGTGGACTAGAGCCCTAGGTAGCGACCCCTTTGGGGTGTCAAATGATGCTTTCATGGGGTCACATATCAAATAGCCCATATATTAGATACTTATATTATGATTCATTACAGTAGCAAAATTACAGTTATGAAGTAGCAACAAAAATAATTTTATGCTTGGGGGTCACCACAACATGAGGAACTGTATTAAAGGGTCACAGCGTTAGGAAGGCTGAGAGCCACTAGGCTGGAGTGTCAGGAAAATTGCTTTTGTATGTCAGTCCTGGTTTGGCCTTCCCAGCTGGTAGAAGCTATCTAATCACTACCTGATGGAGGGCTGTCTCCATGAAAAGGGGCTGTGGTCCCAGGCAGAATTTATGACATCTGCATATCTGTTTGGTCCTTGTTACACAGGCCCCATGAACAAAACACAGCACTTGAAAGTTGGCTGGACTGAGTTCCGAGGGCACTGCCTTTTCTCTCTCTCAGGCTCCTCCCTGCCTGCTCCCAAGGAATAGGTTTCTTTTCCTGCAACAAATCCTGTGCAGAAATTCTTCCTTTATCACCCACTTAAGGGATGTCTTTTTTTTCCCCAAAGCATGAACCTGTTCCTCATTGACCATAAAGAAGACTGGTCATAAGTCCTGTTTAAATCAGGGGAAGCTTGGGATTAAACCACTCTGTCTATACACATAGTACAGTGGCCCCTTTTCTTCTGGGCCTCGGTCTCACCTTCTTGCCTTGTGTGACCTGCTGAAAGTTGGTAGAGCACTTGTCTTACCCCTCAGCTTTCCTCCTAAAGCTTCTCCTTTGGAAAATCTCTCCTTTTTCCTTATTGAACTTGGCCCACTTTTAAAAGAGGATAGGTGGAGGAATGGGTGAAGGACGCCTTTTGCTGGAAGCTAGCTGCCAGCCCAAACTGTCTCATATTTGCTGGACAACTGCAAACACATTACCTGCTCTTGCTGGATTTTCATTTGTTTGTGGAATAAAATCTGACAAATTCTCCCTGAGATACTTTCCATCCTCGGCTTCTGAGACCACATTAGCCCCCTGCTGGTATTTGGGATTGGTGCTGGCATAAGGAATGATGAGAACCTAGGATACTAAGAGCCAAGGCCCAAACTGCAAGACCGGATGCCACTATCATCCTCTTCCTGTGCTGCTGGAGAGGAGGAGGGGAGGAGAGGAGTTACAGAACTTGACAGCTCTATCAGTCAGGAAGCACAGGGAAAACATATGCAGGGCTCCTGGGGGGGCCTCCATCTGCCAGGAGTCATTTGCGAGGTTGGCTACCAAGCTGAAGTTGGCACCATGACCCCTCTGTTCACACAGCTAGCTCTCCTTAGTGTCTGAAGAAGGTCTATTCTGGAACAACTGGGATTTGAAGGAGTGCATCCAGGGATCCCCTACTGCTCCCTGCTTATGTAGGAGGCCTGTCAGTTGTTTCGCGGGTGAATGTCCTTGGGCAGCTGGCTTGGAAGAGAATGCCTGTAACTTCAGCATTAGCTGATGTCTCATCGTAAATAAGATTACCTATAGATATATAGATTATCTGTAAAGAAGGACAGATCCATTTAAGAGTTAATAATGAGAAGAAGCATTGATTTCCCAAGGATTGCCTATCACTACTTTATTACTTTGGTTGGTTCTCAAAGAGACCCATGGACAAAGGAGGCTACCACAAGTGCTTGGAGCAGCTGGACTTGAGAGAAGTGAGGCAGGCCCTGGGTAGCCACCGATGACCATGTAATGTGGCTCAGAGCTCCCGAGGGTCTCAGGGGACTGCTTGCACTGTCCCTAGGCTGCAAGAAGAGACAGTTAGGAGAGGCAAGAACAGGGGTCTCTGGATAGAGCTTCTCCTTTGCTTATAAGAATGGTAGGAGCAATCCTACTCAGGTTAGAGAGAGGGCACAGGAAGAACTCCTAGGAAGTAATGTCCGTACTGTGCTTGCCTCTGGTCTCAGGTGAGGGCAGAGAGCTGCCTCTCCATCCTGCCCTGCTGCCACTGCCCACCATCCTGAACCATCCTCTCACTTCTGGACCATGCCTATTCCTGCCCTGCTGCCACTGTCCAGCATCCTGAACCATCCTCTCCCTTCTGGACCATGCCTATTCCT
>NW_021604692.1:905713-938212 GCF_004785775.1 Grammomys surdaster | reverse complement strand
CTTCTGGACCATGCCTATTCCTTAGCAACTATTCATTTAAAATAGAGATTCTGTGGATTTATCTTGATTGGGATTTTAAAATTGAGATGTAGTTCATGGACCATAAAATTTGTCCTCTGAAAAATGTACCACCCCGAGAATGTACGTACATAGAATTGTGTAACCAGCCCCATTATCTCATCCCTGAGCATCTGCATCATCTTCCTTAAGAACCTCCTGTCGGCAGCTGCTCTCTGTTTCTTCTTGGGAACTACTAAGTGGCTTCACTCAGTGGCTTCTGTCTGTCTGGATTTGCCCATGTTGGGTATTTTGTGTAAACATCTTCATTCAGTACTTGTGTTTGCATCTGGCTTCTTTCATTTAATGCAGCGTCTTCAGGGCTCACTCCTGTTGTGGCACATGTTACTACCTCGTTTCTTCTAATGGCTGAAATCCTGGTGCATGGATATGCTTGCTACAGGGCACATTATCTCCTACTGACAAGCACTAGGTGCCTGCACCAACCCTGCACACGGTATTTCAATGCCTGCTTTGTTCCTTGGGAAATCTTTCTAGTAGTGGAATTACAGGCTCACAGGCCATCCCAGTTAGCCTTGTGGAGGACTCCCAAACTGTTTGCCATGTCCATGTGGCTGTTGTATTTTCCACCAGCCACACATGAGAGTTTCTCCACACTCGTAACAGTATTTGTTGTTGCCTGTTTTCTTACAACAATCCTAGTGGATATGACAATTTTGTATCTCAAAAATTATAACCTGCAATCATCCCTCTTGTTTGGGGCTATTAGGTAGTACTTGAGATTGAACCCAGGGTTTCTCACATACTCTGTAAGCCTCTGCTACTAAGATACATCTTCAGCCACCAAATCCTTCTTTAAAAAATGGCCTTCCCCTGGGTTTGGGTTTCAGCACCCACGCTGTGCTTCACAGCCATTTGTAACTACAGTTCAAGGGATCCAAAGTCCTCTTCTGGCCTCCATGGGCACCGGGCACACATGTGATGCACATATCTATGTGTAAACACTCAGACATATAATAAAAATCAATCATTTTAATTAAAAAAGAACAGTAAAGAATTCTAAAAATAAACAAAACACGCAAAATGGTCTTATTGGCCTGGGGAGATGTCTCAGTTGTAAAGTACTTGCCATACAAGCTTAAGAAACTGAGTTTGGCATGGTGGGCACCTGTAACACCAGCCCTTGGGAGGCTGAAATGGAAGGATTCTTGGGGTTTGTTGGCCAGACAGTCTAGATGAACTGGTGAGCTTTAGGCTCTGTGAGAAGCCACTGAACAAGATACCCCACTTTGGCCTCTGATTTCCATGTATACACAAATGCACATGCACACACACACATCTTCAGACTTTCTAGTCAGTTTTTGTCCTTGTGACAAAACATCTCAGCAAGGTGAAAAGGGAGATTTAAGTACTGTTAGCCTATGGGGGAAGGGCATAGCTGCTCACCTCACAGCAGCCTGAGAGGGGAAAGAGAGAGAAAGACAGATAGAATGAGGGAGTAACTGTATATACAGATTCTGTTCTCTCTTCTGCTCTGTGACCCAGCATATGGGATGGAGCCCCCCACGTTCAGGGTGGCCTCCTCTTTTAGTTCCTCTGCTCTGGAATGGCCCCCTCAGACACACCCAGAAGAGCGCTTTCCTCATCCCCAGTGCTGACAGTCGCTAATCAGCACACCTTCCATGAGTAGAACCCATGTGAGGACCCCATTGGCTGAAATGGAGGAGGAAGCCTGAGCCCACCCTGCTTAGCAGTCCAGAGCTAAGTTTCCTTAGGTGGTGTGTAGACTGAGGCTTGGAACCAGTGCTGAGGCATCTGAGACTACTCCTGTGGAGCGGCCTCAGCCCTCAAACCTTTCCTGGTTGCCTTGGGAACCCCTGCAGCGTTTGGCCAAGTTGTGGAACAATCCTGCCACTGTTCTGGGGTTGCCACAGTGAGAACACAGAATCCAATGGCTCTGTTGAGTGGTTTCAGTCCTGGGAGTGGCTTGTGCCAGAGACAGGAAGTGATCTAGAGAAGTCCTCCCTCTCCCAACCCCTGCCAGCTCAAGTGCAGGAAGGCTGGACTTGAGTCTGCTGATGGGGGGGGGGGGGATGAGACCACCCTGAAGCCTGCAGAGTTTGGCCCGACACCTCAGTGGAGTTGCCCTGAATGTCTGAGGGTAGCTGCTGGCAAACATCCAGGCCGTTTCCATTTCCATCTCTGCATTAGCATCCAAGGAGCACAAGTTGCTGTATCTGCCAGGGAAGAATGTTCCAGGTTCTGCCTTGGCAGAGATGGGATCCTTCCCAAGCTCTGGTTGCCATGCTCTGCTTTGCACAGCTGTTGGAGGCTGAGTCATAAGCTCAGCCCGTTCTGTTCTCTGGGGTTTCAGGGTTGCTTTCTTCTTTCATAGACGGCTGATGCTTTGGGGGAAAAAACACCTTCAGAGGTATATTCTGGGACTCTCACTTAGAACACTGGCTGACCTGAACACCTGGCTGCTCCTCCCTGTTGAGTAAGATGCCAGGATCTCCCAAAAGATGCAGCTTCCTAATCTTACATCTGCGGAAACTTCGACCCAGGAGTCTAGTCAGTGAAAAGACAGCATCATTTCCCAGGCCTTTGTTTTGTAAGCAACTCTAAATCAGAATGTGGGACCCAGATACCCCAGAGGCCATCTGGTCTAGCTCCATGATCTAGCACAGGGTTTTAAACCATTGTATTATGAACAACTGTGTGTCGATTGTGTTTGTTCCTATGAAACACACCAGGGAGCTTCAGCTAAGGGGTTAAGACAGGAAGGGATGGGGGTCTGGTCCCTGTTGGAAGGCTGCAGGGCACAGGCTGAATACACAGACCTAGGGTGGGGGACAGGCGATGGGTAGGCTGGCAAATAGCTCTAGCAGAGATATGGCGGTGCTTTGATAAGCAGAGCTCTCATTATATGCACATACATACCCATGCACATGTACACACGTGCACATACTCATGCACACATATGAACACACACAAACACACACTCAGAGAGGAGAAGGAGAAAAAAAGGGAATAGGAGACTGGTTTTTTTTTAGGTGGAATGGACTTGATCACCAAGATTAAGTGTTTCCCACTTTATTTTCACATAACCACACGCTTCTGATGGATTTCAAACATGGTCCAGGTCCTTTCTCTGTTATTCTGATGATGCCCAGACCCATGCCCTCCTAAATTCACCCCTGGAAGGTTTTCACAGCCTCCTACCTGGTGTCCTTTCCTCTGGTCCTGTCCTTTCCCTACAAACTACCCAGGGCTTCCTCGCATGCTCACCTCATGTGCCCATCTCCTTTGTGGGATAGTTCTGTGCCTCCCTGCGGCCCACTGGACACGACCTTGGCTTACCAGGTTGTGTGGCCTCACTCCCACTGATCCTTGCCTCCGAGCAGCTGTATTGTTGAGTACTGCCTTTGGCCATGCCGCCCTGTCTTCCCACTGGTGGACTCCTGCCCCTCCTTCCAGACCCAACACACATTTCTGGTTGGAAGAAGCTTCTCTTGACCTTCCTGAGGCCACCAACATATCTTGGGTGTGTTTCTTTTTTGAAGGTCATGTCACACTTCACTTATCTACTCTCAGACCACTGTCTGCTCCTGTTTGTTCAGTGGCTCACGTGTGACAGAGCAGCCACCCATGCCATGCGCATGCACTGTTTCATGTTCCCTTCACAGTCCCAGCTCACGGTGGATGAGAGGCTGAATCTCAGCAGTAGCCGGACTTGTTGAGGCATGCATTCAGAGAGTACAAGAGCCAGAATTCAACCCCAGATCTGTTCAGCCCTATTTCTGCATCCTTTCAGTTCCTGCTCCTCATTATAAGCCCTTAGGCAGCACTGGGCGTGGGGATGGCCAATCAAAGAGGCAGATGCTTGTGTGGTTGCTATGGAGTGTGCACAGTGGGGAAACAGGGACACTGGTGTGATGAGGGGTGGGTGCCCTTGGGGTTGAAGGGACGAGAGATTGTTGGCCATGGTCCCATAGCTTAGGGTTTCCTTTCACCTTCTATTCCAAGCGGCTGCCTCCAGCTGCCCAGAGACAGGCTTGTGGGACTCCAGGCTGAACAGGCGACATGGCAATAAATGTCATGGCAACATGCCTCCTCTCTAGGGCTATGAGAAGAGGGAGGAGTTGAGAAGACACAGGACACACACTGGGGCCTCTGAGCAGGATCCTGAAGAGGAGGTACCCTGTGGGCCTGGGTGGCTTCTGCCTTCCCAAGAGGGACCCTGGCTGTGAGGTCTCATCTCAGCAGGGGAAATGCCACTTCCACTCTGCCCTGAATTAATGGCTGGTTCTGGTCTCCCAGGAGACTGTTAGCTGTGTCCAGGTACAAATGCCACCCCATTCCCACCCACAGCCAGGGAGGAAGGAAAACGTAACTCAGGAGGAGGGAGAAGCAGGTTGCCAAGCAAGGTAGTAGCAGAGGCAGCTGGGACAAAGCTCGCATTGTACCAGGGCCACATGGAGTTCCTGTCTACCTCCCAAGGCCTGGGCCTCAAGCTTCACCTGGACTCTGCTAACTGTTCAGCCACACTCACCTGAGCTGACGTGGTAGAGGAGCTATCCTGGGAGGTGAGGCCTGCTGAAGGTGCTTCCTCCTCCTGATAGGCAGCCTAAGGCCAGGAGAAAAGTGTTGATGGAAACAGAGCCAGTAAAGAAATGGATTAGCAAGGGCCCAAGTGAAAGAAAGCAGCCAGCAGGTCACCTGACCACAGAGGAGTCGCTCCAAGCTTTGTCCACTCATGAGCAAGTACCATCACCCCCTACCTCTCCTACTCTAGCTGTTCCCATTATGCCCTCCTGTGCCTAGGTGACAGGGACCCCTGTGTGCCTCTCTAGACAGGCGTACAGTCCACTGATTCCCCACTTTGTACTTGCCCATAGCCCCTACATGGGTCTGGACCTGCTGTTGTTCCCAGAGGCTCTGCTTGGGTGACTGAGACTGGTGGATGGGAAGTGCTGCCAAGCAAGGTGGGCAGCTCAGGTGACAGGCATGGTGTCAGTGGCTCCTGCAGCCCAGCACCTGACACCTTTGGGCAGACAATGATGGCTGTGTCCAGGTCCTCTAGGGGAACAGGCTGTATTCTGTATCACAGCCAGGGAACTGGCCATCTGAGTAGTGTCTTTGTCCACTCAGGAGATGGTCCCACTACTGGCCAGGAGAAGCAGGCTCCTGGGGGTGCCTGACGTGGGAAGGAGGTAGTCCCTGGGTCAGGAACTCTGGGGTTTGAGATCTCAGTATCTGATGCTGGTCTGGTTCAAATACTGGTCCTGCCACACAATGGGGGTGTGACTTGGGCAAGTCCTTTTGCTTGTAGTGGCCCTGATTCCTGATCTATGAGAGGGGACTAATCTCAGCACTTCCTCATAGGGCTGTTGGGAGAAGTCAATGGCGTGATGTACGTAACACATGTAGCACGGGCTGCTGTGCACTGGGGCTTGGCTTGGCAGCTGCTTTTCCTCCAGCATGAGCAGAAGTCCAGGGCATGACATTCTCAGCTCAGCTTTCCCAGGCTATTGTCTACAGTCCCTTTCCTGAGTGTGGAGTCAGGGGCTGCCACGTCTCGGGCTGGCTCAAAACTAGCCACTGGCTGCAGAAAGCCTAGGTTTCTCTCCCTTGACCCTGATGCTAGTGTAGCCCAGACAGCTAACCCTTCGCATGGGGTCTCTCCCTCCCTCTTATCCCTAAAGACATGCCTGCAGAGCTCTCCCCTGCCCCTGCTTGTCTCTGCTCAGTAGAACATCCTAAGGGCCCCCGGCAGCGGAGTTAATAGACCTCAGTCCACCCACCCTTATCTCAAATCTCCTGGGCATGTGAATGTACTCGCTAGACCCACCCATCCTGGAACACTCAGCAGCTAAAGAGGGCTTCTTATTCTCTTGACCTTGGCTTCCTGTACATCAAACCTGTGCTCAAGTTCTTGGGATGTGCTAAAGTAAGCATGCATATTTATATGACAGAGGCTGGCATGCCTGCATGCAGCATGGCTTTCAGAGGGCCTGGCTGCTTGTCCTGCCCTGTAGGCAGGCGCCTGAGCATGGACATGGACATATGTGTGACACATCTTGGAATGACCTATTTTGTCTGTATCCATTTATCTTTCTACACGTGTGCTGGTATGTCCGTCTGTCTTGTCTCCTTTGTAGCCAGGAAGCCCTGAACCACGTGCCACCTGGGAAGGTGATGGTCAGCGAGACCAGCCCGGCCTAACCTGGGGCTCCTACTCCTGCACCAGGAGTCCTTCGACCTGCAGCCCCTGCCAAAGAGGGAGGACTGGATGTGGGAGGCAGGATCTGAAGGGCAGGGACTTGGGGAGAAACAGGCTTTACTGGTAGACTAGAAGATCCTTTTGCTGCATTGGTGGACAGGAGTCCCTTGTCTGACTATAGCAGGGTCTTCAACACTCTGGGCACCTTCACTGTGACCTGGAAGATCTGGGGTTGGACTGATGACTTCTCACCACCCCTGAGGCTCTGAGGACTGAGACTTTAAACTGGGGTTAGCAGCCAGTGCCAAGCCCCACTGAACTCACTGGTGGAGGCAGCCACCTGCAGCCTAGCCTATAGGCCCTCGCTTGATTTTGGGGTGTCGTGCCTGAAGGGCAAGAGGAGAAGCCATGCCAGGCAGTGGCCCCAGTGAGAGGATGACATGGCCTGGCCCTGCCCTCCCTACGCCCCCCACAACCCGCCCTCTTTCCTCAGCCCCGGGAACACCGCCCATCCCGCCGCTAACCAGGACCCGCAGCCTCATGGCCATGTCCCTGCAGGGAAGTAGACGGGCTTCTGCCGGATCTCGCAGGTGAGTTTCTCCCTTGTCTACAGCCTGGGCTTCAGACTCAGAAAGCCTTGGGGTTTGTCTTGCCGTGTGTGCAGCAGACTTGTAACGTGCCTTTAAGCCAATTATGCCCTCAGTTTTCCCATCCTTAAAATAGGCTGGCTGATCCACGCCACCTCCAGGAACTATTTAAAGACCCAAGTGACACAATGGATATAACAGTTATCTAAAGGTTCTCATCAGCGCAAGCCCTGCTGTTACCGTTACTGTCCCTGCAGGCAGTACTTTCTCCTTTGGCCCCTTCACCCTGTGGGGCCCTTCTCCAGCCGCTTCCTGTCTGCCCCATTCTTATCCCCTCTGTTTCAGTTCATGCATGGATATTCTTCCCTGAGTTGAGAGACCCTGGGACCCAGCATTTGTCCACAGCCTTGTCTAGCCTCCATTCTTGACCCTGGGGATCTAGGAGGGTCAGCCACCTTCTGGTTTCCATCTTGATTTCCACTGTCTGTTCTGTCATTCTTGTCTGTGTGTGTGTGTGTGTTCCCCTCCCCACTGCCTTTCTTCCCTGTGATGAACCCGAAGCGGGGGCACGTTAGGCCGCAGTGGCCTGGCAGTGTTCGCCCAGTGCCCACAGCTGCCCGCCAGCCAGAATGAGCAGCTGCCTCTTCTCCCCGCCTCCAGGCGCACCTCTCCACCTGTGAGTGTGCGGGACGCCTACGGCACCTCTTCCCTCAGCAGCAGCAGCAACTCTGGCTCCTGCAAGGGCAGTGACAGCAGCCCCACACCGAGGTAACCAGCTCCTCCTTAAGCCTGCCCGGGCTGCCTGGGAATGTGGTACCCAGGAGATGGGGAAACAGTACCATCCCACCTCCAGCACTCTTGCTGACACTGGCCTAGAACAGCTCACTTCTCCCCCTCTGAGCTTTGGTTCCTGTCTGTAAGAGGGACATGAGCAAATGCAGTGAGATATTGAGGCAGGAGCCAGAGGCAGGCAACTCCTGAAACATCACAGGTCTTTGTTTTTCCTGCACCACCATCCATGTGAACGTCTTTTGTCATAATTATCCCAAGATGGCTCCTGTACCACCAGCCTTCAGATCAGCAAAGAAGATAGCCCCCTTTGTGTTCATTGCTCAGAGAAGGGATACTTGCCTGTGAAATTTTGTCTGACTTCATTTGTTAGAACTAGGCCATGTGACTTACTAGCAACCTATCCAGTTAATTCAGAGAGGATGAGACTTCCTCCTGACCCACCACGGTCCCCAGTGATGCTACCCCAGATAGGAGAAGACAAGATACATATGGGCAATGTCTCAGGCACTGCAAATGCAGATGTGCTGCAGATGTGCTACAAATGCAGCATGTGCTAAATTATGGTCTGGGTATAGTAGACAGACACCTGAAATACAGACACCTGGAGGGCAGATAAAGAAATGCCGTGGGTCCTTGAAGACCAGGATGTTAGAACCAGGTGCTGACGTGGTGTGCTATTTCCTGGGTGCTGGAATACAAGTAGGAAGTGGGAGGTTTGGGGGAGATGCAGGCTTTGGATTCATCTTCCTGTCTCTAAGGCTCAACTTTTTCTTTGTCATAAAATGGAACTAATAATCCAGAAATATCAGTGAATGGGTTTGCAGACTGCCTGTATATCCTGGACTACGGTAAGGCTTGAGGGTTAAGGACACAAAAGGACAGCTGGGTTCTGACTGCAGTCCCACAGTCAAGATCTTCCTCCTCAGTAGACAGAAGACATCTGTGATACCCACAGTCACGAAAGCCACAGATCTTAGGTATTTCCACTAAGGTGTGGATGGTAGGTAGCAATCATGTTTAAGACATGTGCCCAGCATTGGGCTTCTGATTTGCATCTTGAAAAGCATGGAATTGGAACCTTTCAGACTTTTCTATTACTAACAGTTTTATAACACATCTCCCATATGAAGCCCCTGGCATACTCTCAAACCCCGGGTCGAGTACCTATGGAGAAGTCCTGTGGCCCAAAATGTGGGGCTGCTACCTCTAGGAAACAGGAACATTACCTAAGGGCCTCACTATAGCCAAGCTATCTCTGCTAAGATATGTATGATAACATGCTTCTATTTTAGAATGCACATACCACAGAGGGGGTGAGGGAGAGGAACAGACTCTCCCTCTCCCTCTAACATGTATTAAATGTTATCTTGGGAAAATGTCCATGAGGGCAAATGAGAACATTCAAAGCCCTCACTTGACTGTAACCCTCATCCCTACTAGTTTAATGTTGGCTTCTTCACCTCTTGCCTCATGCCAGGCTGAGGACTCGTACTTGTCCCTGGACTATGGCCACCTGTCAGATCCCTTGCAGGGCAGGAGGACAGCTACAGTCTAAATGGAGGGTGCTATATGACTTCTCTTTTGATGAGATCTTACACCAAGATTGGAGAGCCCAGGCATCCACCATGTACTGCAGATGTGCTACAGATGTGGCATGTGCTAAATTATGGTCTAGGTATCGGCAAGAGCGTCCCCTTGCCCCATGCCAAGTGGAAGAGAGGCTGTATGACCTAGTTTCCCTTCTTCTCTCCACCTTCTCTCTAATACTTCACAGTATATGGTAAATATTACACAGCTTCTTCCATGAAACTTTAAACCTGCCTTTAATGTGACCACTGCCACAATGGGTCTCCACAGGACCTATCTTTTTCAGCCCTATAAAGTGTCTTTGCTGAGCCTAAGTGCTCCCAGCCCCTGGAGCATCAGGGTGTTATGGCTACAGCCCCAGTCTCCAGGGTGTGGGATCACTTCTGGGGTTTGAAACCAAGAGCCAACGAAGGTTCTTAAGAACAGATCCTGCAGCCAGGAAGCTGTGGGTGGAGCCGTCTGGACTAGAGTCTGTTGTGGAATCAGGGAGTTCTCCTTCCTAGGAAAGCATTGGAGCCCTCCATCCTGGCTCCAGTGGCCCTCTGGGTGGAGGTTCCTCCAGAACGGTGTGGTATGACACACTATATCGGGTGCAGAAGGCATCCAGCCAGCTGTCATTCAAGCCCCTGCTGCTAATTGTCCACAGGTGTCCACATGTGTCTCACACATGCCCCAGATCATAGGTGTATAAACATGACTGGTGTCCTGGACCAGGCCATTGCCTATGAAGGCAGTATGAAATTGGTATATATACACACATGGGGACATGCAGGTACACAGTACTGAGACACCATGAGACACCATGAATTCCTTAAGAGGAAGAAGTGGCCAGACCTCCCAGTGTGCATATGTAATGCAAACCTGTATTCCCAAAGGAAGGTAAGGAGAGTGCATTAGGGTGTCTGCAGGCACGGCCATGGCTTCACACCTGTCTGCCCTCGCTGTTCCTGTCCCTATGCTAGATAGGCTGTCAGCGGCAGAGAGGGGAGTATCTCCTCCCAGGGAGAAGTCGCCTCCTCTGCAAGTGAGTCCTCATCCTCCAGGCCCACTTGGAACCTGCCCTTGCTCCCCACTCTCACACTTACCTCTTGAGGCAGTGCAGCCCGAGCTCAGGAAGCACAATGAGACTGCATGCTTGAGCCAGCCTCTTTGAAGTGAGTGTATGTTTGTAGGACAAAGGCTTCCCTGAGCCTACTGCTGCAGGGAGGGCCCACACGTGGTAGCATACAGTATTTAGCGCACACACACGCCTCACGAGAGGTCCAGTCCTTCTCCCTGAAGCAGAGGAGGCTTTGGGTCTCCTATCCTTCTCTTCACTGGTGAGAAGAGCTTCGCTAAACTCACCAGGCAGAAGGCTGTCTCTTCACCATGGCCTCACGGCAGGCGCAGGTAGGCTGGTGGCACAGGCCAAACTGAATGTAGTTAGACTGGAGGCCTCTGCTCCCTGGCCCCGCCCTCACCCAGCCTGCCCTCTTCATCCCCCACCTCTGATGGACATACTCTTGCAGGCGCTCCATGAAGTACACACTATGCAGCGACAACCACGGCATCAAGCCTCCCACCCCAGAGCAGTACCTGACTCCACTGCAGCAAAAGGAGGTTTGCATCCGGCACCTAAAGGCCCGGCTCAAGGACACACAGGACCGGCTCCAGGATCGGTGAGTGGCAGCCAAGGGAAGCCCTGGGGACACCCACCAGCTCCAGTCTCAGCAGAGACAGAGCCCTGGGATATTGCCTGGGAAGGAGGAGGAATGGCCTTACTCCATTTATCGTCTCAGCCAATCAGCCTAGGCCCAGAAGCCTGCCTTCATGACTGCTTCCTTCCTATAGATGATAGATGATCAGGAGATGCTAAGGCTGAAGTCCTGCTCATCCTGGAGGTCTCCTAGGAGCACTTCTTGTGCTCATTCTCAGGTCCTTGGAGGCACTTAGTGCTGCCCCTCATGGTGCTTTCATCTTTGAGAGCCACACTTCAAAGGTTGAGTGCCATGGCACATAGATGTTGCCCCAGAACTCGGTAGACTGAGGGAGGAGTGTAAGTTGGAGGACCACATGGAATGCATAGGAGGCCCTGTCGCAAGCGGCAAAAGCCTCGCGTTGGGGTTGGCTCCCCCACCTCATATCACTTTCGCCAGTGTGCTCTGAGCTGTGTCTGTTCTGAGCTGGACCAAGCAGTGCAAAACAGCAGAGCTCAGGCCAGGCACCCCACTGTGTCTTGTCTTTGCTTCTCTGGAGGCTTTATACCACACCTCACCCAAAGTGTTCTCCAGGCCACAGACTTGGCCCATCTAAAGTAACCACTGGATGGTGTGCAGTGTTGTCACAGTTGTCACTATCTGGCACCTCTTTTTATCACCCTGTTCCCATTAGCATTCGTTCCCCATCCTCTCCAGTCACCCATCAGCCCCAGCGGCTCCTCTCCGACCACCAGCTCCTGGCACCCATTGATCGTCCTTTCATCCATCTCTAGACGTATCACAGTACAGCATGCATGACCACCCTCTGCCAAGCAGCCAGTCCAGTCTGGCTTTGTTGTGGTTTTCAGAGTTCAGCGGGTTTCAAGTGCTGGGCTCTGCCACCTTTGAACTAAGGTTTCTTTTCAAGTTCCTGCCCTCTTCCTAATGACACTCATACTCGATTGGCCTTCTGCACTGATGCCCATGAGGAACTAGCAGCCCATCTCCCGGCTTCCTCTCTGGGCCAGCCAGTGGTGGCATATAGACCATCTACCTGTGTTTGGTAGAATGCCCTTCTGTGGCTGCCCCCATATCATCCCTAACCACTCTGGTACCCACAACAGGTCTATCCTTGGCACAATGCCTTTCCCCTCACACCCTCCAGGTGCTATGTAATAGCCATACTTTTGTGTTAGCTTCCCTCTCCTACTCTTCATCCACCATATACTTTGTCAAACCCCTCTGTGCTTGTGGACATTGTATCCCCAACTCTTTGAGGTACCTCTTCTCCCATTTTGTATTTGCCAACCCCTTCCTTTAAGATATGGTTCAAATGTTAGACCTACAGCACCAGGCCAGTTCAGGACTGGGAAGTCATTGATCCCAAGTTCTAGCTGGCTCTAAGGAGAGAGGTACAAGGTGCAGCCAAGCTGAGCACACCCAGCTCGTTCTTACACTCACCTCCCAGGGCAGGCATGCGTGAAAAGTGGAGAAGAGGAGGGAGATCCAGGACCCCATGCCTGTTGATCTGCCTGCTGTTGCCACTCAGGTAGTTCTGGTTCACTGCCTCCTAGCCGTCCGCTGCTGATATACCTTATTGGATGGCCAGCCTCTCCTAGAGGATAATACTTGACATCTGAAGCCTATTCCAGAGAGACAATCTATGGTGCCTTCTGTGGTACAGTTACTCTGCTAGACTCATAAATCCTTTCCCACTGCTTGGAGCCAGTGTCCACTGAGGCTCAGCCTGGTTTTCCCTCTTGTCACTGTGGCATGTCACTAACCACTCCCTCTTCAGTACTTCTGGGTCCATCTGTAATTGAGAGACTTGAAGGGCCTTACCACATCTGGGTGGAAGTCTTGCTGATGTTCTGCTTGCTGATGCAGCCCTTTCTAGCATATATACGAGAAAGAGAGGCACCCAGTTCTCTTCACCCTCCTGTGACTGATTCACCACTACTGGTCTTTCTGATAGAGGCATGCTGTAAAATGTCAGCTCCCCCACCATCAGCAAAGGCTGTCATTTGTCACATGTCACCATCCTTTCCCTAGGGGTAGTAGGACAAATGTCTCTCCACTTAAAACACAAGCTACTTAAGCAGGAAACCATATCCCTCCCTGACGTTTGCTGTTTTGCATTTAAGAGTTTATTACGTTTTTATAGCAGTAGTCTCCTCTGGAGGTGATGATGTGAGAGTGCTTGGCTTCCTAGGTGAGATGGGAGGTGGCTCCTGCTGCCATTTCTTCTCCCTCTTGAAGGAACCTATTCTGTTTTGGCCCCTGGGTCCACCCACACTGATTCCTCCCTGTGGGGTGAAACAAGAGGCACCAAATCCCCTACTTTTGTCTTGAACCACTCCACCAGGGGCCATCTGTGCTTGGTGACATCTCCTTGTCTCTCCACAGTAGCAGTGGCAGGTCAGGAGGACAGGCTATGAGCCATTGTGTTGCCTCTGCTTACAGGGACACAGAGATCGATGACCTTAAGACGCAGCTGTCCCGCATGCAAGAGGACTGGATTGAAGAGGAGTGCCACCGTGTGGAAGCCCAGCTGGCTCTGAAAGAGGCCCGCAAGGAGATCCGGCAGCTCAAGCAGGTCATTGACACTGTCAAGAACAACCTGATTGACAAGGACAAGGGGCTGCAGAAGTACTTTGTGGACATCAACATCCAGAACAAGAAGCTGGAGACGCTACTGCACAGCATGGAGGTGGCCCAGAATGGAATAGCCAAGGAGGAAGGGACCGGGGAGTCAGCAGGCGGGTCTCCTGCACGCTCCCTCACTCGCAGCTCTACCTACACCAAGCTGAGTGACCCAGCCGTCTGTGGTGACCGCCAACCAGGGGATCCCTCCAACACCTCTGCTGAGGATGGAGCCGATAGTGGATTTGTGGCTGCCGATGACACCCTGAGTCGGACGGACGCCCTGGAGGCCAGTAGCCTGCTGTCGTCAGGAGTGGACTGTGGCCTTGAGGAAGCCTCGCTACACAGCTCCTTCACCCTGGGCCCCCGATTCCCTGCGAGCAACACCTATGAGAAGCTGCTGTGCGGCATGGAGGCCGGTGTGCAGGCCAGCTGCTTGCAGGAGCGGGCCATCCAGACAGACTTTGTGCAGTACCAGCCTGACCTGAACGCCATCCTGGAGAAAGTGGGCCAGGCTCAGGTGTGTAGTTCAGTCCTCAAGGACAGGCACTCTGAGCTGGATCGCCACCCTTCAGGGCCCAGAGACCCCGACTCAGCAGTGGTGGTAACAGTAGGTGACGAGCTTGAGGCCCCAGAACCCATCACCTGCGGGCCAACTACACACCGGCCTGCAGTCAACTCTAACCCAGGACTGCCAGTGAGTGTGGTGTGTCCCGTGGAAGAGGAGGAGGAGGCGGCCACCACCACCACCGAAAAGGAACCCAAGAGCTACTGGAGCCGCCACTACATCGTAGATCTGCTGGCTGTGGTAGTGCCAGCTGTGCCAACGGTGGCCTGGCTCTGCCGCTCCCAGCGGCGTCAGGGCCAGCCCATTTACAACATCAGCTCCCTGCTGCGGGGCTGCTGCACGGTGGCCTTGCACTCCATCCGTAGGATCAGCTGCCGCTCCCTGAGCCAGCCAAGCTCAGCGGGTGGCTCCCAGCTCTGAGGCTGCCAGCTCTCCACTTTTGGCAGCCTGACCATTGATTGTAGGATGCGGTTTGCTGCCCCCCACCCCACCTCCCCCACCCCCTCCCCCACCTGCTTCCTTTTATTTACTTTCAGGTCAGGAATAGCGCCCCCCCCCAAGATGTCAATAGGGTCAGGGATTCAGAAAAGCATCCCAAAAACTTCAAGAGAAAAGGTTAAAATGGCTAATTGAAGAGGGAGAAACTGGTAAGAGCTCCCCCCTCTGTCCCCTCTGTCCATCCAGACTTTAGACAAGGCAGGCCCTGCTCAAAAAGTCCCTGGCTGTATTGATCTGAGGATCCTCCCCTCTTCTGAACCATTCTTTCCAACACCTGCCCACTCCATGCCTTCTCTTCCAGGCCACCCCTTGGCCCTCTCCTTGGGCTCCTGGACCAGTATTACCTCCTCAAATGGAGGCAGCCGTGACCCAAAATACAGAGAACCACCCCAAACGGGGTCTGGCTTCCTTGGTCCCACCGAGGCTCCAGCTTTCTTCCCTTGCCCTAGGATGCAAAAGTGTGGTCCAGCTGGAATGACCAGCTCAGGCAGGAGGGTAGGTTCTGTGTCTGTCTGTTTGTCTTCTTGGCTTCTAGGTGTGTTAGATCTTTGTGAGATGTCCAGTGCCCATCACAACTCCTAACACGCTCATCATGGGATTGGGAGAGAGCCCTTACCCAAGCCCCAGTTTCCCTTGGGCAAATCTGCCAGCACAGAGAAGGCAAGGCCAGCAGCCCTATAGAGCCTTTCACCTGAGATGAGTCCATCTCATCTGTAGCCTAGAGGTACCTCAGTGAGTTGGGAAAGTCAGAGGTCACTTACCCCAGGTTCCTTTGGCCCCAAGCCCCACCTATGTTTGCACTCAGTTCCCTGAAGGACTTACTTTCCTGCCCATCCCAGAAACCCCAGGCTGCTTGCTTTCTGGGATGAGGGCTTCTCTCACGGAGCTGACTCCAGAGGAAGATGGCCATCAGGGAGCACCTCCAGATGGGGTTCTGAAGCCACAACATCTGGCTGTCCATGCCAAAGCAGTGTCCCTTGAGTGTGCTTCCCAAGCAGGGGAAAAGCCAGGTGGTGGGAGCCTGTCTGTGCTGCTCCTGGTCCAAGCCCAGTCAGCCTGGGAAAATGCTCTGATCCTCACTTCCCTCTTCTTCCCAGAGAGGTTATACCTACCTGACTGGCCCACCTCCAAGGAGCTGGTAAAGCCCTGCATCTCACCCTCTGACATGGGAGCCTCTCTGGTTCTCTGCTAAGGTCGCTTGCCCTCACTGTTGCTCCAGTGACCACTACTTGACTCATGAGTTCTGCCCCTCCACTCTGTCCCCTCCAAAGGGGCGCCTGCATGCACTGGGAGTGGGCAGCCAGCCTAGCCATCAGGGCAAGAGCCTTCTACCATGCGCTTTGTGCCTCCAAAACTCCCCCACCTTGGTTGGGGCCTCAGACCAGCCATCCTTGGTGGAGCATCCCTACCCCAGCTGAACCAAACCCAAATGCCTGAGGCCTCGCTGGGGCTGCCCCATAGGACACTGGGGTGGTACCATGGAGAGACGGGATAAACCTGATCCAAAGCCAAGCCAGGACTGGCCACGGACCCAGCCTCCTGCGCCATGCACTCATGGAGCTCCATATTGTCTCCCTAGCAACAGTCGAAGCTCTGCTGAGAAAATAAATGTATGAACTATATTTGACAACATAAAATCCATATATTTTTCACCATTGGCATTCAGTCCAACTTTGCAGCCCCTCTGTTCCATGTCTTGCTGTCTGGGCATTCTTGTCATGTCTTGTGTTTGGTGGACTTGGGCAGGGCTAGGACTGTGGTCTACCCTGTTCCTGCTGCTGGAGAAGCCATTGAAAAGGGTCCAGGTTTGTAGAGGCATCAAGTGGAACTGGCCACCACCCTGTTCCTGCTGTGACCCTAACCCTGCCTATGTGATTACCAGAGGACCTCACCTACAGCAGAGGTCCTCTTGTGTGAGTTCTGCCTCTCAGAAGGGCTCTGCTCCTTGCCAGAGCAAGTGGAGTGAGCAGCTCATTCCCCAGCCCTGGGATGACTGGAACCCTGCGGGCTGGGGTGATGGCCCTATACTTAAGTTTATGTAAGCCCAGACTCCCATAGCCGTACAAAGGGGTTGCAATGTCTGTGCAATCCCAAGAGGTAGCCTTGGAGGTAGACACTTGAGCAGCCTGCTGGTTCCAGATATGGAGAAGGGGGCTGAGAGCAAGGTAGAACTGGCCCAGGCTCCCCTTAGATGCTCGTCTCCACAGCTCCCCCATTCCCAGTTGGCCACTACCCCATAGGCTGCCATTTTCCCTCTTGCCCTTGGCTCCTGGAGCAAAACTGTTAGGGTGCTCCTTTCCCCTGCCTCCAGTCAGAGCAGACAAGGTCTCGAGGAAGTGTCCCCAGGAGCTACCTTCTATAGCTACTGGGCCCTTGGAGCCCAGTGGCTTGAAATAGTAGCTCCTTTGTTCTGGAACCCTCCGATAGGGCTCAGTGAGGATTTCTGAACAGAGGCAGCGTTGTGCAGAGTTCATGATCAATGTGTCCAAGCAGGTAGCATACATAGCTTTTCACTGAGACTCCTCTTTACCTATACAGGCACAGGACAACAAATCCCAGGCTCTAGGGCCAAAGGCTACTGAGGAGTCTCCACCCAAGGAACTCACAGCCCCCTCTGATCTAGGTGACAATGTAAACAGGCCACTGTGCACTCACATTAGGCTATCTTGATAGAAACTTCAGGGGACACAGGAGGGGGCCTGTGGGAAAGGGTCGTAACTCTCAGTCTCCTTTGTCTCTTTGTTCAGACAGAGTTGTGCCTGAGCAGACAGCTCTGAATTAAAGCATGAACACACACACAGCCCCTCAGCCTGGTGTCTTTGTACTGTGTCATTTCTCTAAGTGTGTTGGGGTGGGTGAGAAACTCACCATGGCACCCAACACAATCACCTATTGGCTAGCTCAGCCCCACCAGACCCTGTTCTGTAGTGCTGGGCTTCTCTGCCCATCTGTGATCAGGCACAGGATGTAGAATCTCCACTCTCTGATCCCAGGTCCCCATCCTGCTTGGCACAAGGAAAATATTCCAGTTCTTTCAAGTAGTCTCAAAGTGGCTTCTCTGGCCCATTCTGTAGCTACAAAAACAGCCATGACCACTCAGCAGGGGTCCCAAAGCCAGTGCAGAGTCCCTCTACTATCCCTGTCACCCCACAACCACATGCCCCTCAGTGCCAACATCCCTATGATATACTGGCAAGCATCCCACAGCACATAGACCATGGTTTTCAGAGGCACACAGATATGACCCTGGCCTGGCCACTGTCCAAAAACAAAAGCTGCCCCTGCATGCCATAGGACCAGAGAGTCTGGAATTTTCAGGAGCTTTCATGACAGGGGCTGTGTTTTAAATCCACTCTTTATTCAAAAGACAGTAAAGGGTTACAACTAACCTACTGACAAAGGGTTACCATTAATCTATACACAACCTGTGACAAAGATCAATGAAGACAACACGCAAGGCACTCCTCTGTCAAATCAAGCAGCTGACTTCCTAGATGAGGCAAAGTCTGCAAAGGGATACAGCAGCACTCAGTGACATTCTGCTGTTCTGCCCGAGTGCCCAGTATCTAGGGCACAGAGAACCAGGTGCCTTAAGTCCCACCTGTGCCTCAGCATAGCTAGGAGTCAGGATCCAAGGAGGCCTAAAATCGGCAGTGACAGACTCATCCAATACACACCCACCTGGGACACATCCCTGCAATACCCAGACCCAGGCAGCAAGCCAGCTGCAACCTGTCATCAGAGGACTGCTGTCTTCCCTGCAGGATGGTGGGAAGCCTGCGCTGCTCTCCGGTAACTTCAGGTGTCTGGAATGGAGTGGTCCATGGTGTGGTGAAGCAGCAATGGGGACAACCTAGACAGGCAGCAGTGACAGTGACTGAAACCACAGCTGTTCTTCCTTCATCCTCATCCCCAGCCTGTTCACCCCACAGGAGCTGCAATCCTCCCCCACTTCTAAGGGCTTCAGGTCATGAGAAGCCACCAGAGAGTTGACGAAAGGTCAAAGATAGAGCAGACAGACCCATGCTCTGGGTCAGCACCAAGCTCTCGGGGCATGGGGGTGGGGTGCAGAGTGCAGAGGTGGGGTGCAGAGTGCAGAGGTGGGGTGCAGAGTGCAGAGGTGGGGTATAGCGGCCTTACTTTTTGATCATATGTTCGTAGATCACAGTAGGGATGATGGTCAGTGTGATGACATTTCCAGCTGTGGTCAGAATCTCAGTAATCTTTTTGTCCTAAAGAGGAGGAAAGTGCCTGTCATCCGGGGTACTAGGGATAGCACTGCAGCCCAACTGGTAGTGGCTAGAGGACACCACCCACACCTCACACCTGCCTCCAGCAGCTGGCTGCCCAGGACCCTGGACATCAGGCTCAGGTGGGGTATTGTTCCTCTCATCTGAGAATTTCCATGGTCATAGAAGCATGACACTGGCCTCCCATTCCTTGAAGACCAGCCAGCCATATGGACCTGGTAGCACTGTCCCACAAATGTGATTCTTGGGCCCCTACCAACTTTGTTGGGCCCAGTCACACTTGGGCTCCAGTGGGAGACACTGGATCCATCTGTATGCATAGGCTCCTGCTGGTTCACCAGCCTGAAGGCCTCTCCCACACCTCGCTGAGTAGTAAGAAAAGCTTGAGAAATTGCTTACATCATGAAGAAGATAACAGACAATCTCCATGCAAAGGGTGTCCAGCAGTTAAATGACTACAGCTATGGTGACGAGCCTCTGGTCCCCCTGCTCAGGCCATGGTGACCATCATTTTGCATTTATAAGGAATCTGGTTCTGTGCTTTCTTAGTTTGAGGAAGAGATGCTTTAGAGGACTACCAAGGGCTACAAACTTTGAAAGATGACTGATCTCAAAAAGTGTAAGTACCAGACACTGCTCAAGAGAATAGACCTGGTACCTAAGGGTCTCATGGTGCTACAGCTAGGCAGAGTAACCTCTAAGTTCACAGGGATGCTTCATGCCATCTATGCAGCTGTAAGAACCACAACCGAGCATGGCTACTCTTAGCATTATGACTGAGTTGGTAGCTTTTCAAAAGAAGCAATCTGCAGCTGCTCATGAGTGGAATTACTGTACTCAGATTTTCAAGCACAGACTGTGGTGGCCTTTTGCTTGGTATGCTTGATTACAGAGAAACAGGAGAGGATGCACCAGGAGGGGTCTCAGACGCAGAAAGAATTTCCTGAGCAAAGCAGCACAAGCCACGAGAATAAGTCTCCACAGAAGGTGAGGAGAGACTGCCCCCAAGGAAGCAGACGCAAGATAGGAGGGGCTTGTGGCCACCATGGAGTGAGATGCCACCACCTGCCCATGAGCACATGGGGTGGAGCAGCACAGCCACTGTAGAGCGGCATGAGTCGTTTCATCTGTTTGTGGCCCAGACCACACAACTCAGCACTGCCCATTTCCAGAAGACCTCCATCTTTCCAGATCTAGAGCATGTGCCTAAAGCCATGTGCACCGTCTCGCTTTGTAATCTGCCCTCCCTGAAGAATACGCCAAGGTCAGAAATTGATTTCTAAGTCAGTATTCTAAAGGAAACCCCATTACTGAGTGTAATCAGCATCCAAAGAGAAGTGCCACACGGAGGAGGAGGGGGGAGGAGGGAGGGAGGAGAAGGAAGAGGAAGAGGAGGAGGAGAAGTCTTTGTGGACAGCAGCAACCTGGGTGCCCATGTACCCACACATTACAACACCCCTCTGGTACATCCTGTGTGTTAGGAAGGAAAGAATTCTTACTAGGCATCTACTCATTCTGATTACCATTGCTCAGAGTGCCACACACAAAGTCCTACTAAAGCCCCCATAACTTTAGGATGGGGAAGCTGAGGCTCTGGCAGGTTTCACAGACTATGCCCACAGGAGCTGCCCCACCCTCATCATCCCCATGGTGCCCCCATTGCCTGACAAAGCTACACCGCTGCCTACCTTTAGCCCAATGACGTTCTGTCCGTTCACCTCACACACGTAGTGGTTGGTTACAAGTCCATTGCGGGCTGCGGAGCTTCCCTTTACCACAGAGACAATCTTCCCCTTTTTGATGACAAAGCCAACTTGGCCTGAGCTGTCTTTGTGCATGGTGACAGTCCTCTGGAATGGCCTGGTAGAAAGTGACAGTAAGCTGGGCTTGCGGGTGTGGTTCGGGCCAGGCAGGGAGGATGCTGGGACCTGGATACTGACCTGTCTCGAACAACCATGACAATCTTCTCCGCTGATGCCTTCTTCAGTGCTTTGTGAGCTTTGTGTGTGTTCCACCCAGCACAGTCACACCCATCAATCTGCAGGATCTGGTCCCCAAAGCGCAACCCCACAAGGGATGCAGGGGTGTTGGCCTGGACCAACTGCACAAAGAGCCCCTAGGAAGCAGGACCCCAGAGTCAGCAACCCTGGCTGCCTGAGACCAGGCCTCTCAACTAAGATTTCTTTCCCCATATCCATACAACGTAGTGGGACCTAGGATCTATAAGGGATACACAGGTTACCCCTAGTTTGCTGGAAGAGGAAACACACCAGACCACACAAAGTAAGCTGAATCAGAATTTCAGTGTCACGATTTATTCTCCTGTATTGCCCTCCCCAAAGATGTCTGAGTAGTTTTCTCTACAGTCATTAAGAAGCCAGATCCATGGGAGTTAGGGCACAAGAAAATGAGGTGGGGGTGGGGAACTCTTGAGTGAGGCTGATCCCTGCTGCAACAAGGCACAGCCTCGAGGCCTGAGATATTAAGGTGCCTTTCTCAGAATATTCCTTGCTGTGAACAGAGGCTCTCTGAGCCCTGGGAGGGGACCTCTATGTACTATGCCGTCTCAGGCTGCTGGGTAGCTGTCCCAAAGGAGAACTTGTATTCCTAGGGCTGTGACAAGGCTATCTAGCACCAGAGAAGCACACTCTCCTCCAGAGGTTCCTCCACAGACACTGCTTACCTTGTCAACAGCCTGCAGGCGCAGTCCAGTCTTGCCACGCTCATCCTTGCACAGGTGGATCTCTCGCACGCCAGGCTTGATCTCTGCACGCAGTACACCCAGGCTGTTCCCAGATACTGGTGCTATCACCTGGCCAGGACCAGGGCTAGTGACCACCATCTGCAGACACAGTAGTGGGAGTGGGGGGAGGGGTCAGCCAGGCACCTGGGGCCCATGCCTCAAGTGTCTCTGAGTTCTAGAGAAGGATGAATAAGGAGGAACAAACAGTCCTTGAGTTCCCCTCTCACACACTTTGCAGAGGCTTAGAGAAAACAGAGCTTGATGAAGCCACTAGAGAGCATCAAAATCCACACCTCCGAACAAGAGGGGAGGGAGAGATGAAGCTGGGTTCAGAAAGGGGTCACTGTGTTTTCCAACAGAAATTAGTATCATGAAAAGATGCACTTAAATTTCACTTTTAAAAAAGACATTTTCACAGTAAATAGCCATCAAAGATGGCCGGGCTAGTTTTGACTTTGTCTTGGAGAAAATAATTTGAACCCAAAATAAAAATTAACAAACTACCCCTCCTATGGATATCCAAAGGATGTCCAATCTCATCAGACCATACAATCCAGCCAGTGCAATGAGGCAAGAAAATGGAAAAAAATCACATAGGATGGAAAGATACAGTTGCTTCTGTTGACAGATGCCATGAACATCCACTAGAATGTCTACAGAAATCTAAAACTCCTAGCCATAAGTTAAATGCAAACATTCATCAAGAACTAAAATTCAATGTCAGCATACAGAAATCAACTGTGCTGGGACAGGGACGTACATAGCTACCAAGGAGGCTGAGGTAAGAGGATCACTTGAACCTAGGAGTTAGAAGTCAGCCTGGGCAACAGACTCAACTATTTTTTTTAAATGTATTTTTAATTAGATATTATACTTATTTACATTTTAGTTGTTATCCCCTTTCCCCATTCCCCCACCCCCAGGGACTCCTTACCCATCCCCCTCCTGCTGCTTCTATGAGGGTGTGCCCCCATCCATCTACCCACTCCCCTCTCCCCACCCGCAAATTCCCCTAAACTGGGGCATTCCGCCTTCACAGGACCAATGACCTCCTCTCCCATCAATGCCTAACAAGGCCATCCTCCACTGCATATAGAGCTGGAGCCATGGGTCCCTCCATGAGTGTTCCCAGGCTGGTGGTTTAGACCCTGGGAGCTCTGGTTGGTTGGTGTTGTCGCTCTTTCCATAGGGTCTCAAGTCCCTTCAACTTCTTGAGTCTTCTTTCTACCTCCTCGACTGGGGACCCCATGATCAGTTCAATGGTTAGCTGAGAGCATCCTCCTCTGTATATGTGAGATTCTGGCAGAAACTTTCAGAAGACAGGTATATCAGGCTCTTGTTCACATATACTTCCTGGCATCCACATCAGTATCTGCCTTTGGTGACTGCACATGGGATAGATACCCAGGAAGGGCAGTCTCTAGGTGGTCCTGCCTCCAGTCTCTGTTCCACACTTTGTCTCTGTATTTGCTCCCTTGAGTATTTGTATTACTCCTATGAAGGACCAAAGCACCCATACTTTGGTCTTCCTTCTTCATGAGCTTCATGTGGTCTGTGAGTTGCATCTTGAGTATTGCGAGCTTTTGGGCTAATATCCAATTATCAGTGACAGACTCAACTATTTATCTACTTCCTGACCACCCTCCCAAAAAAAAGACAAACTGTGTGAATCTAACAAGACAAGTGTAGAGACAGTATACCAAAGGTGACAAAAATCTAGGATGCAGAAACTGACAAAGACCTAAGCAAACAAAGTTTCCTGTGTACACACACTGAAGAGCTAGCAAAGCTGCTGGCACCTGTGACACAGACACAGCACATTTCTATGGAAACTCTACGAGATGTTTTGGAGGCACAGGCAAGGTCACCTAGCTTTAGGTAGAAAGACAGTGAGATGTGAACAGTGACACTAATTCAGACAAAAAGGACAAAATATGAGGAACCACACAAATACTAGGACATCTCTTGCCACAGTATCCAAGGCAGTGGGTTCTAGACACCTTGGTCAACAGCCATCTAGGAAATCCAGAGAGATCCTTACCGTGGGAGGACAATAGCTTTGTTGCAGAGGTCAAGGTCAGTTGAGGGTAGGAGCTAGCTCAACAAGACCTACTGTAGCAGCAATGGACAGACGGGCAAAAATAGGAACCACGACATAAACTTCTCACTTTTTCCAAAAATCTACTCAAATTCAATTATAAAGTTAAAAGTAAACAAACCTGTAGTAATTTCGGTATAGTGTAAAAGAAAATCTTTAGGACTCAGGCCTTAGGGAGAATTTCTTTTATAAAGGAAAATTTAAAAATAATAAAAGAAAGGAAAAGTATGAAAAAACTTGACCTCATCAAAATTAAAAGCTTTTCCCTCCTCTGTCAAGGAGACAAAGAGCTAAACCAAAGACTGGGGATGGTATTTACAACCCACGTATCTGATGAGGACCCCAGGTTATAAAACATAATCCCTAAACCCACCCTTTAACAATCCAGTTAAAATGCACGGAATGGGGCTGGCAATTCGGCTCAGTCAGGAGAGTGTTGCCTAGCATGCACAAGGCCCTGGGTTTGATACCCAACATCACACAAACCAGATGCGGTTCACGCATCTGGAACTCCAGCACTTGAGAGCTAGAAGCAAGAGGGTCAGAAGTTCAAGACCACCCTGGGCCAGACCCTGTCTCATGTGGTAGGGACAGAATAAGATATTCCACATCACTAATCATTAGGGAAATGCAGGTGAAGACCTGTCATAACTAGTGAGGATGATACCAAGTGCTGGTAAGGATGTGAAGGTACCAGATATATTTGGCACCACTGGCAGGGGAGGAGAATGCACAGCCAGCCCCTCCAGAAGATAGTCTGACAGCAGCTGCCTGTGAACATTTGTTTATCACATGTGTAGTAACTGTATTCCAGCCTGCTATGTCATAAATGCCTTTGGATATAATAGTAAGAAACTGTGCCAATTGTGCATGCATGGGGAACTGAATTCATATTCTTAGAACTCACATAAAAAGCTGGGGAACTGGGGAGACAGAGACAAGGGAATCCCTAACATTCAGTACTGAGCCTGGATGAATCAATGAGCGTCAGGCCCAGTGAGAGACCCTGTCTCAAAAAATAAAGATGAAAAGGGACAGAACAAGACATCAACCCTAGTCTTCACACACATGCACATTTACCACAGACCCACAACATAACGCATGTATACAACATCCTAGTGTACACCCACATCCACATATACCACAGATTCACAACAGAACACATGCATACAACATCCCAGAAGAGTCATTATTTCTGATTTATGCTTAGATAACATTCTCAAATGATAAAATTATACAGACAGAAAAACAAGGTTGGGAGAACAAGGTTGGGCGTGTGGCACAGTGGTAAAACAGCTGCCTAACATCCGTGAGGTCCCAAGTGCTGCCAAAGAAATAAGATAAAAGAAAGGGAAGAGGGAGAGTAAGGAGTGAGAAGAAGAGAAGGAAGAGAAGGTTGCCGGGGGTTAGGGAGGGATGTAGGTGTGACCACAAAGGGGTGGGAGGAGAGCTTCATGAGGAGGAATGGTCCTGTCTTTAGGCGGGGTGATGGATTGCCTTCATTCGGACAGTGCTAAGCTGACAGAGCTATAGATACACACTCCACCAGTGTAAGTTGTTGGTCTTGCTACTGTCCTGTGGTTATGAACGCTACGCTTGATGAAATAGACATTTTATCTTTGCAACCTCCCAGGAACCCATATGTAAAAGCAAAAATATTGAAAACATTGGAAGTTTACAATGGTAAAAATTGCTGAGTGTGGAGCTCGAGAGGGTGTCCAGCAGAGAGGAGCATCTGCTGCTCTCACAGAGGACCCAGCACCCACATGGTGGCTCACAATCTTCAGTAACTCCAGTTCAAGGGATCTGGCGTCCTCTTCTGGCTTCCTTGGGTACCAATCACACATGCAGTGAACATACATACACACAAAACAATCATATACGTAAAAATAAAACAAATCTTTTTCAAAGACAACCAAGGAGGGTGGTGTTTAATTTCAGCACTTGGAAACTGGCAGAAACTGGCAGATCTCTCTGAAGCCATCGAGGTGTACATAGCCAGTTCTAGGCTAGCCAAGGCTATAAAGAATGGCTGGGTTGACATGCATGCATATAGTGTGCGCATACACACACACACACACACACACACACACACACACACACACACAACCTTTTAAAATGGCAAGACCGAAAGGTAGAATATTTAGTGGCCACCTAAGGCAGGAGGCAAATACCTACATTATCACCATCTGGAATCTCGGACAGGTTTTTCTGAACTTCTTGGCTAGAGAGAGACAGTCCCATGTAATTTTCCAGTTCTGCCAGGTTTGGATACAACTCTGATGGTAAGGAAGAGACAGGGTGTCACTCGGGCTTATGCAGAGCCACCCTGGCTGGCCCAAGGCCACTCTTTTTCCGAAAAGTTAGGAAAATTCACCAAGATTACCCTGATCCCAAGTATCCAAGTATGTCATGTGTCCTGGGGATGCTTGTCACTGGCATGGACCAGCTCTGCCAAAGGCTTGCAGCATCTTCGTCTAGGAGCAGGCTCAGACACTGAGATCCTCCTATACTGCTGAGGTACTCAGCTCAGCTGCTTTGGCACCCATTGGGACAGTTAACACAAAGCCATAGCAGGTGCAAGACCACTAGGGACCACAGCCCATGATGGGGACAGGTCAAGTAGACAGCAGAACCCTAACAGTCCTGTGACCTTCTCTCACAGGACTGACCCATGATTGCTATGAGCTTCTGTATGGGCTACCTCAAACACTTGGTCTTCCCCAGATGGCCTGGCCATCCATGGTGGCACCAAATCAGGCAATTTCTGCCTCACCAGGTCAGTTTCTCCAATGTTTTCTGAAAGGCTGAAGGTTAATTGTACATGAGCCCCCCACTAAAAGGACAGGTGAGAAATGGGCACGGAGAAGTGGCCGGAATCCCGAGCCATATTCTCAAGGTCAGCAGAGCCCACACACTCAGGAGAGGCAGGCCTGCCCAGGCCTGGGAACGGGAGCTTAAGAAGTTCCTTTCTGTGCCTGGGTGACAGGTCCAGCAGTGCTGGGGTGCATGACAGTGTTGGGGCTGTCATTGTGTGAACACGGGGATTAGGCTCACTCACCTGAAAGTGGGGGTGCAGATGCCATCGGGGCTGGCAGAGTGGGCATCACAGGTGAGGATCTCGCCTGGGCCTGAAAAAGATGAAGTGTTGCTCAGCTGTGGCTTGGACCCCAGGGACTCTTGGACCCCAGGGACTCTTGGAGCCTGGGACTCTCGGAGGCAGGGGCTCTTAGCATTGAGTATGACTGCAGACGTGTGGTGGTAGGGGGTCCTGGAACCCTCAGGGCTCCAGAGTATAAATGTAGCCTCTACACTTACACATGCTGTAAGCCAGGTATAGAAAGTCCAATACTGCACTGCTCACTCAATTTGAGCATGCTCTCAAAGCTAAACGGATGCTCTATAGCACACAGGGTAACTGTGGTTTACATTCAGAAATTACTAACATTTCAAAATAGGTAGTTGAGAGAGTTTGAGTGTTCCAAGTCCAAAGAACTGATATAAGTCTGAAATGGTGGATGGGCCAACCACCCTGATCTGACCGGTACAGTGTGAACACAGGTTGAAATGTCACATGTACTCCCATGAGGATGTATAGCCACAAAGTGTTAATTAAAAATCAAAACTGCATATTGATTTTTAAATGTGGCCTCTTGGGGGCCAGAGAGATGGTTCAGTGGTCAAGAGCACTTGCTGCTCTTGCAGAGGACCTGAGTTCAGTTCCCAGCACCCACATCACAACTGATAACCATCTACAACTGGAGTTTCAGAAGATCTGATGCCCTACTCTGGCCTCTGAGGGCACTGGACGTGCACACAGTATATATACATACATGCAGAGAAAACATGCATATTATAAAAATAAATAAATCTTTTTTTTAATGTGACCTCTTTGGACATGCATCTTTCTGGCAGAAAGTCTTCTGGTGCCTGTGACCATTATTTTCTATCCATGGCAGCCAAAGCATGAAAGCCCAACTCCCAGCCAGGGAGAGAGGCTGACATTTTCAGGCTTCTGGGAATATAGAGGGGTTGGGGTGGAGGTGGAAGAGTCTGTTTGGGACTGAGCAGGCTGAGCCCATGCCCTGGGCTTCCTGAGGATGCTATCTGGCACGTGGGGTGTTCCTGCAGAGGATGGGAGAAGTGCCAGAACCCACCTCACTGTGGCTGCTTTGTCTTTCCATGTCTGTTCAGACTCCATGGACCTTTACCCCTGGACTCTCCCTTTACCCACCAGCCTCTGCACTGGGTCCCACGGCTTCCCTGGAATTTTCAAGGGCTCCTAGTAACTAGGATCCTCCAAGATAAGCCTTAGTTACTAGTGTTAATCCCCAAGGTCACCATCAGGGACTCTAGGCAAATGGAGCCTGGTTCATTACCTGGATGACTTGGCCCACCTTCAGATCCTCCAGAGATGGGTACAGGACAGACATAACTGTTTCCTGAAGCACACTGCAGAATGCAGAGGGTGATAGATTGTTAGGATGCATCTCCCATCCTCCTGAAAAAAGGCAGGACTGCTGCCTCCTGCCACCTGTGTCCCACAACATGCTGAGACCATCACCAGGAGTTACTCTCTTATCTTAAAGATGAGGATTCACACCAGCCTGTTTCTCAGGCTCATAATCGCCACCCATAAAATTCCATATTTGACTAATCCTGGACCCTAGAAACTAAACCTAGTGGACCATCTAGGATGTACCCAGAAGAAAAGACAGGGTCACGGGCCTCATTTTTCCTACTATGTGTAAAAAGTCAGATGAACTGGAAAGGTTTCCCCATCCAGATTGCCAGGTGAGGCTGGGAGCTGGCACAGTGTCACCCACAACCACAGGCAGGTTGGGACTTAGCATTTAAACAGAAAGGTGGGAGACTCTAGAAACCCTCCCAATCTCTTCCTTCCTGTTTCAGCTCCACGGTATGCCACCTGGCATAGGGTCACTACTGCTGCGATGAAACACCACGACCAAGGCAGCCTGGGGAAAGAAGAGCGGCTCACCCACACTTCCATGTAGCCATCATCACTGAATGCAGTTAAGGTAGGAACTGGAGGCAGGAGCTGGTGCAGAGGCCACTTAGGGATGCTACATTTTGGCTTGCTCCTCATGGCTTGCTCAGGCTGCTTTCTTACAGAAGCCAGAATGAACAGGGTAGCACCACCCACTGAGAACGTGTCCTACAGGCCTGCCAGTAACCAGCATTTTCTCAACAGAGCTTCTGTCCTCTGACTTAAGCTTGTGTCAAGTTGACACAAAAACTAGTTGGTACAACTGACCCTTTGTTAACTTGATAAGTACATCACTTACTAAGTATAACCTTTTTTTCTTGGTGTTCTCAAGGTCTCATATTAATATTACAACCAGTCTTTACAAATTCAAACATTGTAAAATTCAGTCTCTTTAAAAATCCAAGGTCTTGTGGCTAGAGAGATGGCTCAATGGTTAAGAGCACTGACTGAACTTCCAGAGATCCTGAGTTCAATTCTCAACAACCACAATTTTACCACAGCTCACAATCATCTTTTTTTGTTTTGTTTTGTTTTGTTTTTTGTTTTTGTTTTTGTTTTATTTTTTTTGAACATGAGATGCTTTTTTATAGCATGTTTTACAAGGGGAGGGGGTAAGAGGGGTCAGGTGGTGGAAAAGTACAGAATCTTCTTGGCCTCTGCCTTGAAACATGTCATGGTCCATAAGGTACTCTGCCTTGAATTATGATCTACCTGCTATTCTTCAGAAGATATGGTACACTGCTTGAGTTATGGTCTACCTGCTATTCTTCAGAAGATATGGCACACTGCTTTGAGTCTATCTGCAGTTGCCAAGCAGGATCTTGCAGTTGCCAAGCTTCAGAGGACATTGTGCAGGTGGGGAAAGGTAGGGGGTGAGGGTAAGGGCGAGGGTCCTGGCTTCTGGCATCTCCCCCTTCTCTGTTTAGTTAGAGAAGGCATCTTATGATCAATCCCAACTATGTGAGTTTTGAATTTGGATGTCTAATTATGGGGGTTCTTAGACAAGTTCACAACCCCAAAACATTGATGTGAGACGAGTCACATCGATGGTCGAAGGATTTAGGCTGTCGACGATGGGCAACGTCAAGGGACCCCGAGGTGGGTGAAAGGAGGGTGAGAGCCCTGTCTTAGGCCATGTAGGCTGCACCCACTCCCAGCACCACACACTCCTTTTCGGCTGCATTGGGTGGGCCCCTGGGAAGTGGACCTACAATAATCCCATCATTGGGCTCACAATCATCTTTAATGTGATCCGATGCCCTCTTCTGGTGTGTCTGAAGGCAACGACAGTGTACTCACATATATAAAATAAATAAATCCCTTTTTTAAAAAAAAATCCAAGGTCTCCTTAAAATCCAAAATATCTTTAAAAATTCAGTCTCTCAACTGCAGGCTCCTGTAGCATCAAAAATCCTTTCTTACTCCAAATGTTAAGAGCCAAGTGGCAGTGCTGTTGCATAGCACACTGGAGGCCCTGGGGTCTGTACCAGCACCACAGTCCTCCCTCCAAAGAACACATAAACTGGGGCATTGAGTATAACACTGGTCCACAGGGAGGAGGAACTGAGGCTGGAGGGGTACTGCACACACCCACACTTCATCACCCTGCATGAGAATCTCCAGCAGCTAAGGTGCTCAATGAAGCCCCGACTATCACCTCTTAAAAACATGCCATTTCCTTCCTAGGTCAAATGCCCAGGCGAAGTTTGCCCTTCTGGGTTCTTCCCTTTACCTGACCTGGTCATACTTCCTGCCCTTTGCTAGGCAGGCTACTCCAGCTGGATGCTCCACCCTGTCTGTCACCTCCCTCTTGCTGTGCCCACCTCCCAGAGTAGAGGTCACTGCCCTGTCACCCTGGGCCCTGACCCCAAGACAGGCTCTGAGCTATACACCCACCTCCAACTAACTCTTCAGTTATCCTGTGCCTTCCCAGCTCACTGCCACTACTAATAGTTAAGGTATGTCATTCTTGCCCACATGTAACAGGAAGGCTAGAAGGTGGCATAGGGAACTGATTAGGCTGTGCCATGATGCTGTGAACCCTGCCCTGTGAACCTGCATGACCCGCAGACACCTAGGGCATTCTCATGAGTCATTTCTCCCTCTGAACCTGCTGCCCAACCCAAGTTCTCCTTAAGTCCCTCTTGTGTATCACCAAGTCCCCTCCCACCCAAATCCCTGTCATACAGACCTCTATGCCCATCATTACTGTCATAGTACCCCTAAACAAGTCATGACCTCTTTCTCTGCTCTACAGACAGAACCCACCAGGCCTCTTAAGCATGAAGCTAGGGTGTTGTGGCTTTGCTTAAAGCCCCCTGCCTCCGATGCAAATGCCATGAAGGGGTGCTGCTTACTGGCTTGCTCCTTGTGGCTTGGCTCAGACTGTATCCATGTAGAATCCAGGACCACCACCCCAGGGTGGTAATACCCACAATGAGATGGGCCCTCCCCCATCAACCACTAATTAAGAAAGTGCTCTACAGGCTTGCCTATAGCTGGATCTTATGGAGACATTTTTTTTCCAGTTGAGGTTCCCTCCTTTCAGATGACCCTGGTTTGTGTCAAGTTGACATAAGAACAACAGCACAGTTGACTCCTTGACGACCTGACACACAAACACGTCACTGTTGAGCCATAACCTTTCCTTTCTTGCTCATCCAAGAGCACACATTAATATCATCATAAAAATGTAAAACATTCCAACTTTTAAAAGTCTCACAATCTTTAGAAACTCAAACACTTAAAACTCCAGTCTCTTTAACATATTCAAAGTCTCTCTAAAAATCCAAAGTTTCATTAGAAGTTCAAAATCTCCCAACTGTGGGCTACTGTAAAATCAAAACAAGTTAAATACTCTCTTATTCCAAGAGAGAAGAACCAAGGTACAGTCACAACGAAATCAAAGAAAAACCAAACTTTAGCTCACTAAATAACCCAGTGTCCAGCTTCTGGGATTCATTCACAGTCTATGGGCTCCTCCAAATCTTGGGTCACTTCTCCAGCTTCACCCTCTTCAGCAAACACAGCTTGTTTCTTAGGCTCAGGCCAGCTCCAATGCACTGCTGCCACTATTCTTGGCAACCTCCCATGATAGTGGCATCTCCAAAATGCTGGAGTCTTCTGCTATGACTGGACTGCACTTTCACCAACAGCTTCTCTCAGATCCTCATCAGGGGATCCAGTCCTCCACACAGTGCCAAGCCTCCATGACCCCTGCATACCTTCAAAATCAGTACCGCCTGGCTGACACTTAGACTCTTAAGTTCAGCTGCCAGCCCATGGTACAGCACTGACTGCCTCTAGAACACAGCTTCAGTGTGCTGACTCTCAGGAAACACTTCCCAGATTTCACCTCACTGATGCTGCTCTTTTTAAACACCATTAATTTCTCGGCCACAGCTGACTAGCATCAGTTGTCCAAGTAAAATAATGTCTTTATTTCAGTAATTAATCATAGCCGAGTCTTCAGCCTCAGCTGACCAGAACCACCGATTCTTAATTCAAATCATCAAACAGCTAAGCTGGAGTCTTTGCTTCTCTCTGAAAGCTCACAAGTCAGGCCTCCATCACCTTCACTGCTTTTAGCATTATGTTCTAATCCTCCATCCTCTCAGTGCGGCTCACCAAACTTTGAACACTCAATGACTTTTCCAGCCCAAAGTTCCAAAGTCCTTCTACAATCCTTCCCATAACAACATGGTAAAGTCAATCACAAGTAATATTCTACAATCCTGGTACCAATTTCTGTATTAGTTAGGTTTATTTTATTTTATTTTATTTTATTTTATTTTATTTTATTTTATTT
>NW_021604692.1:865687-905703 GCF_004785775.1 Grammomys surdaster | reverse complement strand
TTTATTTTATTTTATTTTATTTTATTTTATTTTATTTTATTTTATTTTATTTTATTGGTTTTTCGAGACAGGGTTTCTCTGTGTAGCCCTGGCTGCCCTGGAACTCACTCAGTAGACCAGGCTGGCCTCGAACTCAGAAATCCGCCTGTCTCTGCCTCCCAAGGGCTGGGATTAAAGGCGTGCGCCACCCCTGCCCGGCCTAGGTTTATTATTATTGTCATGAAACACCATGACAACTTGGTGAGGAGAGGATTTATATGACTTACATATTCTGAATCATAGTCTGTTGAGGGAAGTTAAGGTAGGAACTCAAACCAAACAGGAACCTGGAGGCAGGAGCTGATGCAGAAGCCATAGAGTACTGCTTACTGGCTTGCTTCTCGTAGCTTACTCAGCCTGTTTTCTTATAGCACTCAGGAACATCAGCCCAGGAGTGGTCCCCCCAACAATGGGGGTAGGACCTCCACACCAACCACTAATTTAAGAAAATGCTCTACAGGTTTGCCTATAGCCAGATCTTATAGAGGCATTTTCTCAGTTAAGGGTCCCTCCTCTCAGATGACTGTAGCTTCTGTAGACATAAAACCAGCCAACACACACAACAGTAGCTCCTGTGGAACCTAGCTTATACTTCCTGAATCTTCTCTGGAATGGAATTGGTAACCTGAAGGCCAGATGAAAATAAATTGTATTTGACCTTGCAGAATACATAACAATTTGCTACTTAAATACGAAATTACAGGTGCTACATTTAACAGATTCCTGAAGAACAGAAAGCTTTGGCAATTGAAGATTCAGGTGAACAGCCACAGACTCCAGTGTGCATGGTCCCACCACTCTCCATTGTGTCCTTCACCAAGGCGACTTTCATTGGAAATGAGTTCCAATAAATTTGTTTGCAAATTTTGTTTATTTATTGATTGGTTGGTTTTTCAAGATAGAGTTTCTCCTTATAGCCCTGGCTGTTGTGTTCCAATAGGTTTCTGTTTGCAAACTTTTTCTTTCTTTCTTTTCTCCCTTCCTTCCTTCCTTCCTTCCTTCCTTCCTTCCTTCCTTCCTTCCTTCCTTCCTTCCTTCCTTTCTTTTCTTTCTTCCTACCTACCTACCTACCTACCTACCTACCTACGTTTTTTTGATACAGAGTTTCTCCTTGTAGCCTGGCTGTCCTGGAACTCACTCTGGAGACCATTCTGGCCTCACAGAGATCGACCTGGCTCTGCCTCCCGAGTGCTGGGATTAAAGGCATGCACCACCACCACCACCACCAAACCTGCTTTTGTTTGTAGTTTTGACCTTATTCCCCAGTTTCATATCTTTCCATGTGTCCTTCCCCAACCCGTACTTTCAACAGCTGCCACAAAGAGATACTTTCGGGTAAAGGAAAGAATCTCACTGTTTTTGTTCTCTCAGTCTTGGAGAGTATTGCTCCCTCTGTCTAGCATACCGTCTGAGTCACACTCTCTGCTCCTTGCCTAGCTCATGCCAAATAATCCTCAAGTCTAAAAGAGGATCCTTCTCATAGGATGCCTGATCTGATTTGAACCCTATAGTGCTCGCCCTATGTCTTTACTCCTGCTAATCCACTAATCTTCTAGTTGATTCTACTTGTCTAGCTGTTTTGTTAAATTGGGAGGCCCAAGAGGGGCTTCTCATTGGCTGCAGAACTCCTCAAATGTCATGCATAGAGGAGAATACAATACAATATATTTGGCCTTTCTACTTCTCCCTTAGTAAAGCAAAGTTCTGATACTTCAAGACCGCTACAGTTCCTTGTCCTAGGCTAGCTTTGGGGGCAGGAATGAGGACCCTAAGACAAGAATTTCCTAGGGGCAGGAAGTGTATGATTCTAATCTCCTTTTAGATCAACTACAGGAAAAGACCCCTTCACCTGGGGCCTGCCCTACAATGTATACCTTCCCGGAGACTTTTAACCTTGACATAACGCCCAGCAATTACCATCTACCAAATTATGCTTTGCCATCAGTATGCACTACGCGGATATGAACCTAGGAGGCCACCTGTATTCTTTTTTCTAACAGTGCAGCAAAGGAGCAGGTGCGTTTTGCAATTGCCCTCTGAGAGAAAACAGGCTCAGAGACCCACTTCCAGGAATACTTTCATCACTGCCTTTACAAGGAATGGTGAATATTCTTTTACAGCAAACTGCTGTCCTTCCCCTCACTACAAGGCATCCTTGCCTGGGCAGTAACTCAAGATGAATCCCAACCCATTTCTTTCCTTTAAAAACGAGAGCACGCATTTTTTCTGCACTGAGTACCCGGGAGAGACTCAACTGTCCAAGGCTGATCCTCTGTACGCCCCTACGTCACGTGATTCCGGGATCCCCCCCACCCCCAAACTGCCCACACACTCCCCCATCCTGGGGCTCAGAACGTAACCGGAAGCTGCGTCTCCGCTTGTGGTCTATAACGCCTGCGCAGAAATCCTACTTAGCGGCGTGTGGTGCTTACGACGCATGTGCACCAAGCCTACTTGCGTGCGGTTCAGGGTGGGGCGTGTGTTCCCAGGATGCCCCACGGCGGCTGCGGAGTCACCTTGACAACCTTTTCCCCGGGAGTTGCAGAGTGTTCCTGCGCCCAGCGTTAGGTTTTCCAAAGAGGCCAGCAATGCAGTGGAATATGCGACCGGAAGACCAGCCTGCCTCTGCAGCCGTCCTCATGCGTACCTAAAGAGACTTAGAGCCCGCGGTTCTTCCGAGGGCCCCTTGTGGGTCTTAGCTCGTCAGACCCTTTGACTTACTCCGCACCGAGGCAACAATGGGTGGGAGAAGAGAGCAGAGTCGACACCCCGCCCCGCTGCTCATTCTGAAAAGATCCCCTTTTGATTTAGAAGCGCTTTCAAGCCCCTAGGTATTGCTTCGGTGTCATGCTCTCAGGATTCCGGCATGGGGCTGACTCTTGACCTGCCGTGGTTGAAAATGCAGGCGCACCAACCACCAGTGCTGGAACCATTGGGCGTCTGCTGCCTAGGGAAGTGGACTTGGCTGAGGGATTAGACCACTCATCCTTTATAAAGGACTCAGACAATGAACTCCTTAGGATGCAGGGGAAAAGCGTGAAAATCAAGGAAACCTCCAAGACCGGCCTGTGGCCATGAAGGATGGAACGTTTAAGCCAGAGTAGAGTGTGCTATTCCTGGATAGGGAGGCGAAGGCATACATTCCACCTGGTTTTTGTTTTGTTTGTTTGTTTGTTTGTTTATATTACCTTCAGGAGATTACCTTGAAGTTTTCCCAAATCTTGACTGCAGCCCCACCAAATACACCTACGAATTAAACCAGAAATCTGGGAGTTACCCTCAGATCTTGCCTTTACCTGTTGGTGAAACCATATCCAGCTCTTTACATCAGAATTAATGTCGGACTTGAACATGACTTTAAACATTTCATGACTGACCCCTGGTGGACATGTCTCTATCCTCACCCCCATTTAGTCACTGCAGTCCCTTCATTTCAAGTAGCTTGCTGATTCTAAAACTCAGCCTGCTAATCCATGCCTGCACGCCTTGGCAGTGCTGTTCCCTCTGCTTTTAATGCCATCCACAGTTCACGTGAATTGTTCAGTTCTAAGCCTGCCCCTAAACCCTACACCCACACGAACCCCAAGGAACTTCGTATTTGCTAGTCCTTATTCATGCTACACATATTTAGGAAGTGCCTACTCTGAGCCAGGCCTGCATTTCCTAGATTGAAATTCCGCCATGCCGTGTTGGTTTGCCTGTCATCCTCACTAGCCAGTGTGAAATGCCAAGCCCTGTGTCTCCGTAAAGTAACAGAAGAAAAGCAGACACAGGGAAGAGAATCCTGAAAACTTAGTGTGTAGGTAGCTATTTCCTCTCAATTCAAACAACAGTCCTCCTAGGAGGGAGTGGGAGGCCTATGAGAGTCGGGAGCCTAAAGGAGCACAAAAGACTCTGAGCTCAGAAAGCTGATTCACAAAGCCCTCCCCAGGGTTATATAAGCAGTGAACAATTGCGAGGGGAGAGAAGGTTCTTCTGGAGAGCTATTTGCAGTCATCACCAATGCTGGGGTGAACTGCCTGACTCACCTAGGCTCCTTTAACCCTACTAAACTCCTTGCTTTACCACAGTGGACACGGACTATTTTAGTTCAGCAGTTCTCAACCTGTGGGTTGCAAACCCTTTGGGATTGAAGGATCCTTTCACAGAGATCACCCAAGACCATCAGAAAACAGATATTTACATTATGATTCACAACAGTAGCAAATTTACAGTTATGAAGTAGCAACAAAATTTACGGTTGTGGGGGTCACCACATGAGGAATTGTATTAAATGTCACAGCATTAGGAAGGTTGAGAGCCACTGTTTTAGTTGGTCTGTTGTTGGTTCTTTGAGGTGACTAGATGTTTGTATACGTCTCTCCAGAAATGTCACCTGGCACCTTGATAAGCATTCTTCCAGTTACCACCTGTAGAAAGTGTCAGAAGGGAAACTCCAGACCTAGTGAGGTACACATAAAGTAGTCTGACAACACAAGACAGTTCCTGCAGGGAGTTGACTCTCTGAAGGGAACCCATCCAGTCCTTGCTCCCAGGGACTTCCCTCAATATCTTTCCATCCCAGAGCTTTCTACACTCCTTTGTATTGTAAGCAATAACAACACTCACAGTATATTAGTAGCCAGGCTCTGGGGAATCAGCAGGGCTGGAAAAGGGCCCATTAGCCCCCAATCGGAATGTAAAGAATAAGAATGCTTTGTCCCACACTGCTGGAGCTCTGGGCTCCCACTTGTTCCTGTGGACAGCTAATCTATCCTCCAGAAAACAGAAGCGTGGGTTAACGTGATGGAGTAATAGCTTCTGTAAGGCCAAATTAGCCCAGGAATCCGGTGAATCGACAAGGGGGAGGCTGTTGCTAAGCCACAAGCATGTACCTCCTCCTTCTAGGACTATACTGTACCAGAGGGAACAGGACTCAGGAAATTGTTCTCCCAGTGAAGGTCCAGGGGAGGCAGAACAGAAAGCCAGGGCTTTAGAGAGAGGCTCAACCTCCTGCCTGCCTCTGACTGTGAGAGCAAAGAGTGGGCTAGGCTCTATGTCATTTATTTCATAACAACAGTAAAATAACACTTACTTTCAGCACAGAGTTATCCAGGCATGGACTATTTAAATGAGTTATGCATGGAGACCATTAGCACAGTGCCTATCGCAAATAGGCAACTCCATAATACCTGTCTGCTCATCCCACTTATGACGCCTCCTAAGTCCAGGTACTGTTTTGAATGCCCACAATAAGAAGTGAACACTCTTTGATGAAATTATCACCTTTTGATGTAGGGACTTTGTAGTGAAGAGCTGGGTTAAAAAGCCCCAAGACGTTATGGGCTGTGTCAGGTGGTGGGAAGAAAATGAAGTGGCATGAGAGTGGAGGGTGGCAGTGGGATTAGGGGAGCCTTGTCGTGGAGCTGAGAGACATTTAAGTAACAGCTTAAAGAACTGGGTGAGCAAGAACATTCCAGGGAGACAGGGCCTACTGCACAGATCCTGAGGTGAGCATACCCTCAGTGTTCAGAGGACTCTGAGGAAGAAAACCAGAGAAGACAGGAGAGGCTCAGATCCTAGAGGAGCTCAAAGGTCTTGGTGAGAATTTTGGCCCTTCTTGAGTAACGAGACACTGGGGAAGTCAGAGCACCAGAGAGTCATAGCCTTCAGTCTTCTGGCCAATGGACGTAGGACAGACTAGAGGTAAAGTGCATAAAACCATACATCCTTCAGACCCTGCCTTGAATCAGAAAAGGAAAGCTTTGTTCTCGTTTCATTCTAAGAGTGAAGCAAATTAAAAGGCTACCTAGGAAGTCCTAGAAAGTCCTAGAAGACAGGACAAGGGAGGAAAAGAAATTGGTTGTGGGGTCCTGTTTAGCTCCTTTATCCCAGCCAATATAGACTGTTCTTACCTGCTGGCTCCAGACTCTGTACTCTTCTCCAGCCACTGCAGCCTCCTGAGATGTGCTGGTGGCCTGTGTCCCAGTTAGGTTCCTGCTCTGGGAAGGGTGGTGCCTGCCCCTTGTTCAGCTGACTCACTGTGGGCTGGGATGGGCCCAGGTTACCTGTGTGGCTCGGTAAACATAGCAATCACCCACATAAGGCCTTTGCCTGAGTCTAGATTCAGAGGTGGGGCTAAAGGGTAAAGCTGATTTGAGTAAGATAGTGTAGAGATGGGGGCAAACTAGGGCTACTTGGCCCTATGAGGAAGTCAGCACGGACTGTAGAGGCCTCACCCTGCCAATAAGCAAAGTCAGTTAACTAGAGAGCAGTGAGATCGATGGCCTGGGTCTTAAAAGGTGGCCATACTTTGTAACTTAGTATATTTCTGAGAAATGTATTACAATGCAGTCTCTGGATCCATCACTGTGTTTCTTTTAGTAAAACCAATCTAGAAATCCCATATTCCTGACATTGGTTAAAGGAGTCACCAATCTATAGACGATGACACAATTATTAAATCACTTCAAGAAGGTACCAAGGGGAAATATAGTAACAAGACTGAGACAGTGAATAACCACCACTGAGGTCATACCCTCTGATTTTGTTTTCAGAAAAATGTGTACTGCAGAAAGCCTAGGAAGCCCCAACCCCTCTCCTGCCCTCTTTCGTTCCTTCTGAGATGCTAGGGACCAAGTCTCACACTCCTAAGAAAATACTGCCTGACATCTCCAGATCCTGGTGAGCTTTTCAGTTTGTACTTTTGTTAGATTCCAATAATGGTAGAAAATTGTGTGTGCATATGAAGGTCAGAGATTGATCGTCTTCCTCTATTCCCCTCCACCTTAGTTTTAAGACAAGAGTCTCTCACTGAACCTAGTGCTCACCATTTCAGCTAGACTGGCTGTTCAGCAAGCCCCTGGGATCTGTCTCTGCATCTGTGGTGCAAATGTGCTACTGTTCACAACTGTCATGTGGGTGTGAAGGGGTCCTCAGATATGCATAGCCAGCACATCACTCATTGAGCCATCCCTCCAACCTTGGTTATCATTTTCCTAAGAAAGCAGTAAATGTTTTTTGTTTTCTTAAATCTAATTGGTAATCAATCTCCTGGAAGAATTATGGAACTGTGTTGATATTGGACAGGGTTTCCTTTCATCATTTTTTTTTTAAAGCTGACTCTATACGTAGCCCTGGCTGTCTTAGGCATTGAAGACATAGAGATCTGCCTGCTTTTGCCTCCCAAGTGCTAAGTTTAAGGTGTGTGCCACCAAGTCCAGCTCTATTGTCTTAATTCTTGAAGCTTTTGAATGAATATTTAACCCACTAATCATATGAAAGTCAAGTTAAAAAGAAAAACTCCTGATGGGTATAATTGGATGATGTTGTCTAGGAGGGACCCAGGAGTCATGTGCTAGGAAATCCCCTAAGGAATGACACAGTGTGCCCACTCAAGGTGGGGTAGGTATCAGGGATGCTGGCCAGGCAGGCTCACAGCACAGTTCCCATGATGAGCCTGGCAGGATTGTACCAACAGCAGATCCTGAGACACTGCCTGCCTGTGAGGAGCCCACAGCCCAGAGTGCCAACAAAGAACACATCTCAGAAATGGTGACATCCTTGTTCATGTGGCCTTTTGTCTCTGACTGAGAATCATCTTGTATTGCTCATGTGTCCCAAAGGCTGAAAAGTCAACCCTTGGTTAACTGAAGGCAAGGCCTACATATTAGATCTATAAAAAAGATGTTCTCACAACTAATGTTGAAACCAGTGCTGTGACCAGGACTTACTTCTGTTTTATAGACTTGCACGAATAACTAACAAGTTAAAACACTGGTGGCCAAACATTCATTTAAAAACTCCCCATCAGCAATGTGGCAGCTCAGTGCCTGAGAAAGCAGCTACTGCAACCTTCCCCTGGGTCCATGGCTTGTCCAGAATCCTCTGTTCACATGGAGGCTGCAGCCTGCATCTTTCACCTGAAGTTGATCTATGAGATAATGTCCCTGTGCTTCCATGTTGACAGACTGTTGTGACTTTGTTTTTCAAGACAGATTTTCTCGATGTAGCCTTGGCTGTCCTGGAACTTAACTCTGTAGACCAGGCTTTCCTTAAACTCAGAGATCCACTTGCCTTTGCCTTCTGAGTGCTGGGATCAAGAGTCTGTGAGCTCCTTAACCCTGGGGCCTAGGTTCCTGCCTAGGAAGTACTTAAAAAAATACATGTCCCTCCTAGAAAAAAAACAACTACAGTTAAAAACTTAAATATCCACCCATACTTAAAAGGTTTGGTTGGGTTATCAGAGCTAAGTCCCAGGTCTATGACATCACACCAATTTCTAAATCATTGTGTTTCCCACATTCACCTATTGCACATTACCTATTGTAATGTTTGTCTTCAACATTACATGTCTTTGTGGTCTGAAGTGCCTGGGACGCTGTGACATGGAAATGGGAGGCCACTGTCACAGTCCCATCTCTATGACTAAGATGGCTCTAGAGCTAGATGACTGACAATGAAGGAACAGGTCAGTGTTGAGAGCTGTGGTCACCATGGCAACCTGGGTGACTCAGTGTAGCAGAGGAGTAGGAACAGAAGAGGCTTTAACATGTATACTTGAGGCCGGGCGGTGGTGGCGCACGCCTTTAATCCCAGCACTTGGGAGGCAGAGGCAGGAGGATCTCTGAGTTCGAGAGTTCGAGGCTAGCCTGGTCTACAGAGTGAGTTCCAGGACAGCCAGGGCTACACACAGAGAAACCCTGTCTCGAAAAAAAACAAACAAAAAAAAAAAAAAAAAAAACATGTATACTTGAGAATCACAGGAGGACAATGTCTCACGGAGAGCACAGATGCAGGGAAGGTGGTGGCACACACCTTTAATCCTAGCACTCGGGAGGCAGAGACAGATGGTTCTCTGAGTTTGAGGCCAGACTGGTCAAGAGTGAATTCCAGAACAGCCAGGGCTACAAAAAAGAATACAGCACAAATGGAGGTGAAGTTGACACCTAGACAAGAAAATTGCTTTGACATGTGCTGAAAATACCACTTGAGTTTATGTTCCCTGGAGCCAGAGGTGTTTATTAGAGGGAAGAAAGTTGGGGGTACCTGTAGGCAGAGGCAATGGAGTTGGAGACAACTGACTGTAATCATTCTGAAGTAGCAAACAGCAGTTGGACAGTTTCAATCAGGTTGGCAATTTCTCTACTTATCAGGTTATCACAAACTTTGCAGAGTTGTATAATATGAAGCTAATTTTGAAAACATTCCTGAGGTTGATCGTGGTAGTACATATATTCGGAAACTAAATTAGGATTTTCTTGGGTTGGAGACCCTGGGCTATATATACTCCAGGCCAGCCAGGGATAAAAGGACTCAGCTCTGTCTCAAAATAGCAAGCTCGGAAGATCAGGAGTACCGTGAAATGCTGTCCTGTAGACAGGACACGGCCGCTGCACATATAAATTCATTGCAACAGTGGTTACCTGTACTCATCCAGTTAGAATTTTAATATGGATTGTGAAGCAGCTCGAGGCTCGACCCCTAGCTGAGGAGCTACTGGCAATTGATTTACAAGTCACTTCTCTCTCCCTCCCTTCCCCCGTTTCTCTGAGACAGGGGATCACTAAGTACCCCTGGATGACCTGGAACTCATTGTGTACACTAGGCCAGCATGGAACTCATAGATCCCAGAGCTGGGATTCTCCATGGCCAGCCTGAAAGCCACTTTTATTTAGAAAAGCCTTTTAGTGAACTTGAGACCCTTCAGAGATTAAGTTAATTGAACATGCTTCTAGACCTTTAACTTTTAAACTCAAGACAAAGATGGCGATGAAAATCTACAGACAGCTCAAGATTGACATTTTTAGCTGAAAATTGTTATTTCAAATGAAAATGAAAGTTCTTCAGCTGAAATTAGAAGAATGTAGGAAGGCTATACTTCCTACATTCTTAGACCGGTCATTCCTATTACTTTAGACCGGTCAGCTGGCATCTCATGACGTAGTAACCTTCTCACTCACGTGAAGTAGTGACTTGGTGCTTAAGAGATTAACCTCCAGATCATGTAATCACTGTGACGGTTTCCCGATACTCACTGGCAGGTCTATGTGCCAGCCCAGCCCCTTGCAGTTTGTTCAGAGGCAGTACCTTCAACTCAGGTATTTGGTAATCAAGCGAAGGCACTGTGTTTAATTGTGGCCTCCAAGCCCCCTCTTTCTTGAGGTTATTAGTATTTCTGAGCTTTTCTAGGAACTTGTCTGACTACAGCAGAAGGACGATAGGGACTTACAAAGTTTGACGCTCATAGCAATGTTGAGTTTGCTGTTTGTTCAATAGTGGCCGGTTACTATACCTAGAGATGTAATGCTTTTTGCTTATTCAAATTATAAATCTTATCATAAAATGAAAATAAATCAGACATGAAAACACCAAATGCATTCTCTACTGCTAGAAGTGAGAAAGGCTGCTCAACAGGGAAGGAGACACTGTCCTTTGATAGCCCCAGGAATCTGGAAGGTGCCTCATAACCCAGGTTAATGTGCCACAACTGCACCTGTCCCTCTGGGTGCTAATGGTGGGCCAGGTGCTGTCATAGCACTCCTACAAACTGAGCATTCTACTGGTCTCTTGTAGGCTGGCCTCCAGTGTTCCTCGAAACAGTTCCCAGACTCTGAGGGCAGCACCCCAGCCTCATGCAACTGGGCCACAGCCTTTTACCTAGAGGACTCCACTAGTCCTAAGCAGCTTTAGCTTCGAAGACAGGCTGGGGATGTCATCTTTTGACTACTTCCAGGTAACACTGTGGTTCCCTTACCAAGAAAAGAAAGCTAGCTAAGGCTGCATAGTGAGACCCTGTCTCAAAATGGAAACAGAAATGGTTATGAGGTGGGGACCAAGCAGCCTCAGCCATTCTTGCCCAGGTGTACAGAGCCTGAACAGACTGATCCTACCAGGCACTGTGCCTGTCCTTCCTAGACACTGTCCTGAGGACATGGCATGGAAGAGTCATGACCTCTGCAGCCCTCCATATTCCTCTATATTAAATGGAGATGAAAGCTGATAGCTTTCTGAGCCCATCAGGGAGCCTTGCTGCAGGATTCCTCTGCCAAAGTATACTACCAACTCCTTAGTCTCTTTGGGCCTCAGTTTCCACATTTGTTCAAGTAACAACTTGGGGGGATTTATCCCAGATTTCCCCAGGCCATCTAAAGTCCCATCAAGGGTGTGCACAGTGCCACTGGAGTCCCTGGTAGGTTTCAGACTTCCCAGATGCCCATGTGAAAGCATCTGGTCTTCAAAGAAAAAGTCTGCTCCATGTCCTTTCTCAGTGCCATCTTCTTTTCTTTTTCTCTGCTCCCTCCTGTTTGGCATTTTTTCTAGGCCAGGTAGGCAAGGCCACATTGAGGTAACAAACAACAAAGCTCATTTCTCACATATGCACAAGGCTGCCAAGAGCTGGCAAGTCTCCTTATCTCCTGACGTCAGGTTCCAAGGTGGTAGAGTAACTGCATCTCAGCTGAACATAAGGAAAGAGGTCCCCATCTGAGAAGTAAACACTCCAAATGTCACATTCTACCCTAGGTGACCCAATCAATGTAAAAAGGATCTCAGGGATGCTGTTCCACACTGGGAACCCAGAACATGAGCATGACCCCAGGTATAAGGTGACTGATCACCTTGGGAGAGGGAGAACAGGTATTCATGGATGTCTTCACAAACCTGCTGTGATCTCCCCAAGGTGGATGCCGAAGAAAAAAAAGACTTGGTACTTCACAACTTGTGTGAAGCAGGTGACCCTACTTTTCAAACTGCTATGCCAATAGGTGTGTTCTCTCTGAATCTATGCACTGAATTCACCCCCAGTGACATGAAGTTTTTGGAGTATGATTAAGCATGAAGGTGGAGCCACTGTGAATGAGACACACTCCCTTTGGAGCCTTGAACACATATACGTCTACAGGGGAGGGCACTGGGGATAATGTATTGGCCTAGTTCCTTTTCTGAAAGCAATCAGGTACACTCTAACAGGTGGCTGAACCTTGTATCCCACCATCTCATTTAAGCCCCAGCCTGTCAGGCTTGTTTCTTTGATTCCTGTTTCTAGCAATGAGACTGGTAGATAGAACAGTGTCAGTACCCACAATTCAGTGCTAACAATCCTAAAATGGCTGCTTGAGGTGACAGGGACTGAGTGTTCCTATTTTGGGCCTGTATAGGCCACAACTAAGGTTGGAAGGATGGGTCCCCTTAGGAGCAGTAGCCAGGGTTCCTGAGTGGTGGGGTGGAGCTGTCATCAGACAGGCATCAGAAACAAGGTCCCTGTGGGAGAACAGTAAAATGAACCATCACCATTTTTTACCATTTAACTGTACACACCAGGACCCGAATCCCTAGATTTGGGAATTATCTCAGAATCCCCAGTTTAACCCCTAGTGTTAGTTAAATTTTACAGATGAAAGAAATTGAGGAACAAAGTTTAGATTTCTTGCCCAAGGTAAGAAATGAAAGGCAGATTAGAACCCTGGCAGTTTGAGTCTATGCTCTTAATTGCTATTTTACATGTGTGTGTATCCAGCTCCCATTTCCTAGCTGTCCCAGTTTCCCTGTGAGGAGGCTTCTCCTCCTTTGCCTCTGATTTCAGGAAAAAGGAGTGACCAGGTCCAGCCACCAACTCTCCATTCATTCCTAAAGCTGGGGTATCAGGCAGAGTTGACTGCCCAATTACAGAGAAATCTAAAAGCTTCCAACTGGAGAGGACCTGAGGCTGTAGATCTTGATTGCCTTGATTCCTCTGCTGAGAGCTGAGCCCCTCCAAAATGGAGTTCAGGAGCCAGGGTTCCTGAAGAGGATGGATGCTACAACTGGGTTGGGTACCCAGAGAGCAGTCTAGCAGTTTGTACTTCTAAGGTTGTTGCCTGGCCATAGGACAGCCTTCTGCATGTTTGGCAAGCTCTATTTCCATGTGACATCATTTCAGATGATAAAGTCATGAAGGATCCGATTTGGTGAAATGCTGGTTTCATAACACACACTCCACCCGCTGGCTGGCATGTTCTTGGGATACCAGTCAGCTGATACAACCTCACTCCAGAAATATTAAGACACTGGAGTTGGGAGGCAGTGTGTAAGGATTAGTCATGACCTAGTCATCCACTTTCCGGGAGATAGCTCCCAAGGCCAGCAGGACAGAGATGTGACATCAGGCAGGTGACATCACTGAGTTTCCACATCAACCAACGCATGAGAACTGAAACTTCAATGTAAAATAGTCCAGAGGGATCACAAAGCCCAGGGAGAGAAGACTGCCCAAGCACATGGCCATTAGGGTCTGGGGGAGTGCCGCCCCCATTCTTCACGTGGACCTTATACTTTCACACAGTTTTAAACAATATTACTTTGTTTTAAAAATGTGTATGGGTGTCTCGTCTATGTGTATGTATATGTACCACATACATGCCTGGTACATGGAGGCACTGGGACTGGAGTTACGATTGGATGTGAGCCACTACAATACCCAAGGTACAGCGGCAACTTCCCGGGAGAGCAAGAACTTTATACAGCTGCTCATATCCTCCTCCGCTCTTCATATGCTACTGAGGTCACTGTTTATACTTTCAACAGTTATTTATAGAGTCAGGAAGTTGTGCACCTTACTGCCTTGGTTCTCAGATGTTCTTTTGTGGACCTGCCTCCCTAGCTCCAGGTTACAGGTACACACAAGACCTTGTTATTGTTTTTCTAACATAAGTTCTAGTGATCCATCAGAGACCAGGGACCCCAGAGCAATTACAAAGATAAAACCAAACAACAACAAAAATCGCCACACCACCCATGACAAGGCCATATGAAAATTGGCCAGCCAAACACAAACACATGGCGATGTGAAGGCATCCTTTCCTCAACAATACCGGGAAATATGCAACTCCATTCTCTGGGCAAACAATTATCAACCTAGAATAAGAGTTCAGACAAACTGCCACTGAGATGGTTACTACTTAGACACTGTGGGACTGTGGTTGAGTTCCAGTGGGCACACACTCCTGCACAAAGCACTCTGCAGAGACTGACTGCCGTTCCTCCAATGTGAGAGGCATCTATTCCTTCCAACCTGGAATAGTTACATGGTTTGCCTAGATGGAGAACACCAAAGTCCTACCATGTGCTCTGCAGTTTTCACAGCCTGTGAAGCTTTTAGAAACTTGAGACCACAAGATCAAAAAGCCTGGGCATGTTTACTAAGAGGTAGGCCACAGATATCAGGACCATTACCACAGTAATACTCTGTTAAACTCTTGCAGTAATTTAAAATGAATCCAAACTCTTTTTTTTTTTTTTTGGTTTTTTGAGACAGGGTTTCTCTGTATAGCCCTGGCTGTCCTGGAACTCACTTGGTAGAGCAGGTTGGCCTCGAACTCAGAAATCCGCCTGCCTCTGCCTCCCAAGTGCTGGGATTAAAGGCGTGCGCCACCACTGCCCGGCGAATGCAAACTCTTTAGAAATATAGCATTTAGGATACAAGACTTTTGCTAAGTTTTGAAAATTCTATTCTAACTCACTTTTTTAAAAAAAATCTAAACTATGTAGAGTGGAGGTGGACATAGGCTGAAACCTACCAGACACTAGAGAACTCACTGACCTGTGACATAATACCCTTTGGGTCGTCCCTGCTGGTCTCACTGCTGTCACAGCTAACCTAGTGCTCCAGCCCTCAGGGCCTTCATACTTTTTGTTCCATTGCCACAGGAAAAATTTTCAGCCTTCACTTGGCCACTTCCTGCTCTTCGCTGCTTTGATGGTGCTTGGTACCATTTACTCGTCTGTCGTTTCCCTTCACTGGAAGTTAAAAGCCTACATCAGCACTGTCCTGTCTCAGGCTCTGTAATCACTCCTGCAACCCAGCATGCACTGGCATAATAATTACAACACACTCTGCAATTAACTGGATTTACTTTCCATAATCTTGGGCATATGCTGCTTTTGAGGAGCGTTAGAAATAAATGTTAAAATAGAGTGTCCTCCAGTAAGCATATCTGACAATATATCATCCACACATATATGCCCCCAACTGCATGATTTTCTACCTTTCCAAAAGCTGACAGTCATTTGGCTGTATGTGTGCCACAGCTCACTTCTGCAGCAAACCTAGCCTCCAATGGGTACAAAGCCCAGCTACCTGGGGTATACACACCTGAAATTTAAGCAACTTGGATGACCTCCTCACACATTCTGAGCAGAAGGCACGAGTGCTTGCTACCTTTGGAATATACTCACACACAGAAATATATGTATTTAATAATGTCTCTGGGGGTATGGTAGGATCTGAGTGGGAAACAGCATGAGACTTTTCTGGAAGGACCATGATCTTGATGAGAGGCAAAATGTAAATAAACACTGCCATATTTATATGCATTAGGGGAAACTGTAGTAATAACCAGACATTTAACAGTTCTTAAATATGTAGTCACCAAAACTCTTATTCTGATAAAGTTGTTAAAATAACTTTGAGGAAAATTAAGATATAATTCTAGGCCATTACTCCAGAAATCTAAATTAATTTAATAATTTAAGCATTTAAAAAAAACATTATTGAGGCAAGATAACTGGTCAAAGTGCTACGTTGAAGCACCCACACAGTAGGAAAACCAGCTTTTTCAAAATGTCCTTTGACCTCCACATCAATGTCAAAAACTAAAAATCAACCATTGTTCCAATGCTTGACAACCTGTGTTTTAAATTACTAAAGAGAACATATGAAACAAAACAAAACAGGCAGTGATTTCAATATGTAGACCAGGCTGACCTAGAACCCTTGAGAGATCACCTTTTGAGTGTTGGGATTAAAAGTGTGCACCACTGTGCCCAGCTCCAAAGCAATTTTACCAGGTGTTTTTCAAAGTATTTTGGGGCATCCTGGTGATCAGCATTAACTAACTTTCAGTAAGAGAAGCATCACTGGCAGCACAGGATGGGGATGGGAGATAAGACAGTAACAAGGCAGTCTTTGCATACCTATCTAACAAAGGACAAAGATTTAAACCCCTGCATCCTCCCTTCATAATCGTTCGTACGTCTGCTTGTAACACGTCTGCAGCTGACCTCCTGTTAAAGACAGGTCGGATCTTCTACGTCTCTGCAGAGGCAGAGCAGTTAAGGGATGTGAAGGACCATGACTGGCCCCAGGCAGTTCCTGAGTTATGCCAACTACCCCCAAGCCTAACATGGCCAAGGGGGAAAGGCTATTCACTGCTGTATTGTCAAGAACAGACACTACATACCTACCAATCTCTGTGCTAAAAGGGGCATAAGGCATGCACAAGCAACCTCCATGACACAGAGCTGAGAAAAGCCAGCATAAAGCACTTTTATTGCAATAATAAAACTTGAACTGCATATGTAGTGCAGAGGGTAGGGGACAAAAGCTTTTTCTCTCACCAAATCACTACACAGGACAGCAGAGGGTGAGAAGGAACTGAAGGAGGAAAAGCCAGGAAGCCAAGATCAGCAGAGAGAGCCAAGCATCAAAACCCAGGAGACGCTGAAGCTGTGATGACCAGCATCGTCTTCTTAGACAACACTCACGGATTTGTTGTGGTGGCGGCTGGGCATCCACTGGGTGGTGAGTCTACAAACAGCACCTTCAATTTAAACTTTCCACTGAAGTTCTTAAAATTTAGGAAGTGGAGCTTGGATAGTTACAAGATTACAAAAGTCCAGAAAAATCCATTAGAAAAATCATAGGATGAAAAACAAATTAAGCCAGGTCATAAAGAAGGCTTCAGAGGTCCCTGCCAACCCAGGGACAGATATTGTAGTGTCCAACACAGCAGTGAAGGGACCTGCTTTAAAAGGCAGCCAGTTTCAGGTGGGAGGACTGTCAGAAGCAAAGGCTCTCTCCCTCCCTTCCCATTTCAGTTTGGGAAGGGCTTTCAGTTTAACAGGACCTCCCTCACTGGAGAAAAATCCTGCCCTCAACAGCATCTCGAATCTGCTATGGCTTTGCAGCACAGCAGCAGAATGTCTTAATATATAATAGATAAAATTTTCATCCAAAAATTAAAATAAAATAAAAATTCTTGCAAATCCCCCCCTCAACACCAATTCCTATTCTAAAGTTAATCCATCGCTTGTGCTGTTAACACTTGACAATATACTTCATTGGAAACTTAGATCTGAAAGACAGAAATTGAGTCTTTTCCCCAAAACAAAGTAACTTGAGGTTTATGGCATATAGTTTAGGTCAACACACATACAGAAGGGGGAAGAGGACATGGAGGTGTCCGAAGCAAAGCTGAGTGACGGAACACATTCAGTCGGGTAGGTGTCTATACAAAGAGTGGTGGGACATCAGGAAAAGCTCCCCATGGATTCATGTGCACCCATCTGGAGGTACCAGATTCCTCCATGGCAGATCTGTTGGGGACAGAAAATCTGTAAGTTCCAGCAACTCTGTTCTCTGTGTGGATAGTCACAATATTATCTGTCATGCCAGGTCCTGTCCTGAGCAGCTGAGAGGTCTTTTGGGACCAGGCCAATTCTTACACCTGGAGAAAGCAGATGGATTGCCTGGGTTTCCAGGCAAGCAACTTTCTTGTGCTCAACTTGCCACATGTGGTTCATATGGCTTTTCTCTTGTCAACCTAACATTAAGTTTAGCATGCTAAGGACAGGAGAAGGCTGCCCCTCCCACGCCCACACTGCTGATAAAACAGTGATCACCAGGATCCAAATGGCTTCAGGTTTCTAACAAAAGCATCCTCACCCAGCCCTGGTTGTGGCCTCTGGATTTCAAGGGTAGAACAATCAGCAAAGTCTGGGTCAGTTGTAAGGGTGGCATTAATGTGTGAAGAGATTTTAGTAGCCACAAGAATAAGGCCATACCACTAGGATGCTGAGCTTAATGTTCTAAGAATGAGAGGAGGAAACAGGCTTCAGTTCTACTTTGCCACCATATGGATGTGACCAGGCCGAGTGTGAGTTTCCCTCACATTCGAGCTCCTACAGTTTCTTCCTAGAACTGTCTGATCTTAGGGCTTCTTCCTAAGGTAGCTCAAGCTGACATGTTGCTTTTCCTACTAGCTTTTAGAAGCACAGGGCAGAACAAATCCACAAAGAATTGTTACTTCTGAACGTCTAAAATGCTAGCACTAGGAACTTGGCCTGTGGTTCCAAAGACTTAGACTCAACAAGCTACATATAAAAAGTTTTAACAGCTGCCATTCCCACAAGCTCCTTCAATACACATGCCATCCTGTTCTTGGAATGGTCACCTCTTACACTGACATTAACATGGGGGGGAGGTCAGGGAGAGGAGGAGAGAGGGAGAGGTAGGGAGGAGGGAGAGGTGAGAAAGAGGGAGGGAGAGGGGGAAGAGGGAGGGAAAGAAAGGGAGGGAGGGATAGAAAGAATAGCCACATACAATATTTTCTGTCCTTGTCTTTACCAAGCCCTGGACCTAACAAGGGCAGTTAGAGCCCTTCAGCATTAAGTACTCTTACCCACGTGCAGAGCTAAGGGAGGAGGCCACTTCTGTCATTCCAGTTTTAGAAGCTCCACATCAAAAACAAGAGTGGCATGTGGTGGGATGATGCCTGGGTGCCCGGTGGCTCCATAGGCATAGTCTGAGGAGATTATCAGTTTGGCTCTCTGACCCACACTCATCTGTAAAAAAACAAACAAACAGACAAGCAAAAAAAATAAAACAAAAACAAAAACAAAAAACAAACCAAAGGATTAAAATCATCTGGACATACTCCCAATCTCTGCACAAGCTGAGCTGGTTACTAGGTGTCCCTGCCAGGACAGTATTGACCAAGATACTCTAGTGACTGCAGCTGCCCATCCAGCAGGCAGCACCCACACTGTGAAAAACTCAGGAAGGGGGGGGGGCAGTCACTTTAGATGGGACCCAATGGCAATTAAAAACCCCTCTTGACTTTTTGAAGGGTCAGTACTTAGTGACGTCACACAAACAGTTCTCATACTGTATTACTTGTACAATTAGGACAAGGGGGAGAGGCAGTGTTTATCAGATGCAACCTTTTTGTTTGTGGTTAGTATAATCCATTGATGTGGCAACTCTCAACACAAGAGGGCAGACAGCACTTTAATAAAAAGCTTAAATAAAAAAATCTGAGGACAGTTCACGATCCTGTGCTTTCTATATTTAGACTTAGGGAAGGTGCAGGGTCTCACTCTATATTTTAGTGTAGTGTAAGCTGGCCTCAACTCTTAATAATATTCTTGCCAAGTCAATATTCAAGTCAAGTTAGATTTATAGGTGTTAAAAAGCACTACACCCAGCTTACACTTACAATCTTATGGTGAGACACTTTAAAAAAAAAAAAGACGCTTGTTTTCAGAGGCATCACAGACTAATACAATGTGAACACCAAAGGCCTGAGTGTGGTGATCCAGGGCTTGCCCTTCTCACTGGGAACTAAAGGATTACATGAACCAATAAATGTATTTCAAACCTAAAAAAAAAAAAAAAAAAAAAGAGGCACTTGATTTTTCTGGGGAACAGGATACCGTATGTTGTATATACAGTATTTACACATTTATACTAATTAATGGAAACTATCTTTAGAAGAATAGCAGTGTAGCTCTCATTAACATGGAATTTACTATGCAGCCAAAGCAGACCTCAACTCTTGGGAGATATTCCTGCCTCAGCCTCCAAAGTATTAAGAGTATACATACAAACTGCCAGAGCTGACTCAAGTCCTTGGCTTTAGCTAATAAAACAGTGCAACAATTCTACTTTCTAGAATATTCTAACAACCTATATATGTCCATCACAAAGGATAATGAATGACTTCATACACATATCTATACTATGGATTGGCTATCAGAAAGAAAGATCCCAGTGGGCTTTTAAGATACAACATGGAAACATGGCCAAAACATTGCATAATGAAAAGAGAACCTTTGAAAATTGCACCTGTGACAGGATCCTGTACCTGGAAACACAGAGCCAAATGAGCATCGAGAAATGGAGAAGATGCCCTAGTAGTGGCACATGCCTTTCGTCCCAGCATGTGGGAGGCAGAGGTAGGTGTAGCTCTTACCTCTTGAGTTCCAGGCCAGCCTGGTCTATAGAGTGAGATCCTTTCTAGGACAACCAAGGCTACACAGAAAAACCCTGTCTTGAAAAACCAAAACCAAAAACCAAAAGCCAAAAGAAGAGGTATGTGCTTCACTTACCCCGCCTGTCTTTCAGCCCAGTATTGCGCCCCCCACCCCGCCCCTGCCAGCTCCCACTGTCATACTTAAATGACTTAAAGATTGATGGCATCTTTACAATCTGCTGATACTTCATAGTACAACCCTACGAAGGCAGTAACTGAGCCTACGTTCTAGAACTTGCCCTTCAGTAATACTTGCACACATGGAAAATGAAGACTAAGAGACAGGTACGTAGTATTTTTTATGCTACCAAACAAAATACTGGAAAAGACTCAAATGGCCTTCATTGGGGTTCTGGTTAATAACTAAATTATAGCACCCATACCCCTTGGAGAACATTCAGCTATACTGATCTTGTTGTGTTCAGCCACGGAATGTCAAAGTTGAGGAAACAAGAAAGTAAACCCCATTTTGTGCAGGAAAAGGCAAGGAAAGTATGCTAAAAACAATGTAAGAAATCCCATGGGGCTGGAGAGATGGCTCTCTCTCCACCGGCTGCTCTTGTAGAGGAGGACCCAAGTTCAATTCCCAACACCCACACGGCAGTTCACAACGATCCGTAATTCTAGTTCCAGGGAATCCCATGTCCTCTTCTGACCTCTGAAGGCATGAGACACTCACCCAATATACGCAGGTAAACATACAGATAAAAGTAAGAGATCCTTTAAAATAAAGAATGAATCCTCACAGAGTGTTACTTGTTGGGTGTTAGGTAGATACTAAGAAACAAAAGGAGAACATACCTGGGCTACCCCTTCTTCCCAGCCTCGGATCACCTCCTGCTTGCCTAGTGTAAACTTAAAGGGCTTATTTCTGTCCCGAGAGGAGTCAAATTTCTTTCCATCTTCAAGCATCCCTGTAAGAAAATGTAGTTGTAACATGAGCAACCAAAAGAAGTGGTGTGAAGCAGTTTAGAAAACAGTGGTACAGCCCCATCACCACAGCAGGCACATCATCCTGGGAACTGAGTCGTCTCGGGAAGATTCCTATGGCCTTAGTGGGGGCAGCTACGCAGATGACCTGATGCCATGCAGTCTGTTATCTCACTCTGAGGTAGTTACTACCTTCCTCTGGAGAGTATAAGCTCCCTGCCATGACCTTTCCAGCACCACGGACGGACTTCTCAATTAGTAACGTGGTTCCCTTGTATAAGGTCCTCCTGTGCAAGAGGCAGTAATCCCCAATTCTGCCACAGTACATATGTAACAAGCACACAGCATGTTCTCCATGGTGGCGACTGAGTCCTCAACTAGATAGGGAAATCCTCTCAGCATCATGGAGAAAGAGACAAAAGGAGAACAGCTTTACCAAGTACTCTGGTGCTGTCTTATTTTTAAAAACAGGGTGGAGAGATGGCTCAGAGGTTAAGAGCACTGACTGCTCCTCCAGAGGTCCTGAATTCAATTCCCAGCAACCACATGGTGGCTCACAACCATCTGTAATGGGATCCAATGCCCTCTTCTGGTATGTCTGAAGACAGCTACAGTGTACTCATATACATAAAGTAAATCTTAAAAAAAAAAAACCAACAAAAACAAACAAACAGGAACCTGAGCATGGGCTAGCTTTTGAGTTGCCAGTCTTCTGGAGAAAGTAGTAAACAACCTGGATGTCTGGAGGGACTGGAACACACTAGCGTTCAGCCCACTGCTGGAGCTCATGATGTCTAGAGGGACTGGAACACGCTAGCGTTCAGCCCACTGCTGGAGCTCATGATGTCTAGAGGGACTGGAACACACTAGCGTTCAGCCCACTGCTGGAGCTCATGTTTTCACAGCACATCCCACTTCACAGATGACCCTCTGGCAACAAGTAATTTGCTCAAGTGGCAAAATGAGACAAAACCCCTCATACCACGTTCCTTTTACTGGACTGCTTTCCCAAGGGTCAAGCAAACCAACAATGAAAGGGGAACTCCAGCAATGGAGAGGGTGAGCACCGTGAGAAAAGAGGACTTAGACATCTGTGGCAGACATCTGCAGGTCCCTTTTCAAAAACACCCCTGCATGGATTTCTCCGGAAACCAGTGTCAGCCAACTGAGTTAATTGACCCTGAGTTCCTGAAAGCTCTCTCAAATGCAACCCCAGGTGGAGAGGGCTAGGGGTGAGCCCAGAACTGATATGCAATACAATAGGGCTTGAAGATCCATTGAGAAAGAATTCTGTGCATATGTATGTGTTTATAAAAGTGGAAAACCCTGAGGGAAAAAATCCTAACCTAAAAAACAATGTCAACCCTGGTCAGTAGACTATGGAAACAGAGATGAACTGAGAGCGTTATCACAGTCACTAGACTTGATTAACACAACTATTACACAAACAGAAGAAAAGAAATATTGGTGAAGTTGCAAGAAAGAAGAGTCCTTAAGTAGTGTTGGAGGATAGGTAAATTAATAGACTACTCAATCTAAGCCTTTCTCTATGCCATTATAGATGGTTTAGGCCAAACATACAGGCCACATTTTTTAATGTCTATTTTTAATGATGGTTCTTAAACGTTTTAACCTCCCTTTTAGTCCACTACCAGCCAGAGGTAGTGGGGGGAAAAAAAGGATACAGGGGAAGTTAACCTGTTTAGAAGTGATTCTTTGGAGTGCTGTCTGGAAATTGACAGTTTAGTTCACAGGTCAATTAGGACAGCTCAATCTACTTGTAAACACTTTATGGATATATCAGTAGTCTAGTTTGGTAGAGTCGGGATAGTGAATATGAATCAGTAGTGGTGGCACTATCAGGTAGAGACAGCCAGGCCTCAGCACAAGACAGTAGGAAGGATCAGGGCCAATAAGAATGTCAGAAAAAGTCTTTGGCTGTGTGTTCAGCGAAGTGAAAATCAGTGAAGATGTGAGACCAACAAGTGTTATATAGCTAGCTCTCTAAGTAAGCCTAGCTTAGTCTCTGTCACTGTCTATAGAGTCCTTTTTATACAGCCTCCAAACATGTTCTCTGTGGGTCTTGCCTCAGCACATGTCTGTCTTAGCTGACATCACTGTGCCAATCAGCTCTGGTCTACGAAAACAGCAAAAAGCCACAACACCCCACCAGAAGTTTTTTGGTGCGTGTCTCTCTCTCTATGGAGTTCTGACAAACGGAATTCAACTATACAATGTAAGGTAGATAATATATGTGTGTCATTAGCAAAAAAAAAAAAAAAAAAAATCCTTCATCACGTGTTCTTTCACATGCTTGCTTTAGCAGAACATCCTTTCACTGGTGTCTGCTTCAGCAAAATATTCCTTCACTAATCTGTCTTAGCCTTTTACCTGTGTCCTCTTTAGGAAAAAACTCCAAAGGATAGGGAAGTATGCTTTGTCATCTCAGGAGTGCTTGTGGATACTTATGGCTGAGTATAACCTATGGGAGACAAAGCTTCGGTTGCTCTACTCGGCCCCAGTGTAGTGCTTCTACAAGGGTGGAACAAGAAGGCTAAAAATGCTTCCTTGACACACACCTATACTGTACATGTACAAATAAACAAAACAGGGAAGAACAGTCCTTATGAGTAACTAATTCTCATTTTTCAAAAGAACCTAACTAGGACTGCACTAAATAAATTTCACAATATATTAATGGGTTGTAACCCACAGTTTAAGAAATAAAGTAATCTCCAAAAGAATTATTTCTTGTTAAATCTGAACCTGGCTCTGACTTAAGCAGGACCACATTTTAATTACAATGAAAATGCACAATATACTCTGCACAGTTCTTCATTCCCAAAAGTAGGGGAAAGCTGCCTCCTGCATGTGACAGGCACTGGTGCTGCTTTGCCTGGGTTGCCTCAGCTGACTGGCAGCAGGCAGGAAGCTTAGAGGGAGCTTCTACCTGCAGTTAGTTCTTCAGTAAGGGATGTCTAACCTTATCTTAAATACATGCGGGACATAGAGGGGCAAAGGCTCTATTAGCTCAGGAAACAAGATCACTGCCTTATTCTCTTACAGTTTCACACAAGCTGTTGTCTAAAGAAAGAGGACTTGAGTCTTGCTCCAGAGCTTCAGGCCGTAGCCATTTCTTGTCAGTCTCATTATTTCATCTTCCTAGGAAGAAGTGGGAGTAGGGGGTATTCTTTGGACTTGAAGGATTCCCCCCCCATAACTGAATTCTTTTTTAAGTTGTATTTAATTATGTACTTAGTGTATAAGGATGCTTTGACTACATGTATGTATGTACACCAGAAGATGGCATCATTCCCATTATAGATGGTTGTGAGCTGCCATGTGGTTGCTGGGAATTAAACTCAGGACCTCTAGAAGAGCAGCCAGTGCTCTTAAAGTAAATAAATATCCCTAGAAGTAAGAGTAGTTGAGTGGGTGTCACAATGGGCTAAAGGGTAAGGAGGTTCTAGAAGGAAGAGATCCAGAGGAAAACAGAAATGTTGAAAGGCAGGCATGTGTGCATGCAGCTTTCTGAGAATTATGCTACTCAGCTTTGATGGCAGAACAAAAGAAAAACAGATGAAAAACATCAAGATAGGATTTCTGTCATCCACCTAGATGGAGGAAAATGGACAAGACTGTCTTTAAATAGCCAACTAACCAAACTACCCACAATAACTAAAAAACTACCTCAATGACACAATGGATTTACAACATTAGACACAGTAATCTCTGAAAGCTGGGAAAAAAGCAAGGCCATCCTCCAATGGCTCCAGCTCACATCACTGAGAGTTTCCTAAGGTGGGAAGAGAGATGGTCCTCAAGGTGGCAAGAGTCAACTTAACAGACCACCACTTATTCAGCCCCTGCTACATATACAGAAGTTAGAAAATTGGAATTAATATTCATACTATATCAAATATTGCTTCAAGTTATATGTGCGTGTGTGTGTGTGTGTGCGTGTTGCTACAATACATAAACAGAGGTCAAAGGACAATCTTAGGTCTCACCTCCCACCTTGTTTGAGACAGTCTCTTGTTCACTATTTCATACTCCCATGCTAGCTGACCAGCAAGCTTCCAAGAACTCTGTCCTGACCTTCTACCTCACTGAGGGAGCACTGAGGTTACATGCTATCATGCCCACCTTTTATATGCAGCATCTGCAAGTCCTGAGCCATCATCACTCCAGCCCTCAAATGTCACTTCAAAATGGACCATAGGCCTAAATGTAAAATGCTAAACCTGAATAATTCTTTAGAAGAATTAATACATGGGCTAAGAAATCCTTGCAATCTTAGAGTAGGCAAAAATTTCTTAGGTATAGGATCAAAAAGCACAAGCCATCAAAAAGAAAAAAAACTGGATATTGAAATCCACTTAAAATTATTTTAGCCAGGCAATGGTGGCACATGCCTTTAATCCCAGCACTTTCGAGACAAAAAGAGATAGATCTCTGAGTTCCAGGCCATCCAAATCTACAGAGTGAGTTCTAGGCCAGCCAGGGTTATATAGAGAAACCCTGTCTCTCAAACACACAAACAAATAAAATAAAAATTTATTTTTAGAAAAGACAACTAAGACAACTTTATACTACTTAGGGTGTATAAAGAACAAAGCTGGGGGCTGGAGAGATGGCTCAGCGGTTAAGAGCACTGACTGCTCTTCCAGAGGTCCTGAGTTCAAATCCCAGCAACCACATGGTGGCTCACAACCATCCGTAATGAGATTCGATGCCCTCTTCTGGTGTGTCTGAAGACAGCTACAGTGTACTCATAAATAAAATAAATAAATAAATAAATAAATAAAAAATAAAAAAAAAAAAAAGAACAAAGCTGGTTGGTGATGCTGTACAACTTTATTCCCAGCGCTTGGGAGATAAGAGACAGGTTGATCTCTGTGAGTTTGAGGCCAGCCTGGTCTCCAAACTGAGTTCCAGGACGGCCAGGGCTACATAGAGAAATCCTGTCTCAAAAAAAACCAAAATAAACAAAAAACCAAACAACAGTAAAACCAATAAAGACAAGAAAAAGAACGGATGATTGTCAAGTTCAAAGGCCAGCCTGAGTGACACAACAGATTATCAAAACTGAGTAAGAAAAGAGCCAATTAAACAAGACAAAGCTTTGAACCTATACTTCACTGAAACACATGTACACAGATGGCAAGTGAGCATATGAAAGGATGTCAACAGCTTTAATCATTACAGAATGCAAATTAAAACTGTCAGGAAGGATATTACCGATTAAAGTAAATAACTAAAAGACTGGCTACATTAAGTACAGGGAGAATATTACAGTGTCGGTGGAATGCAAAACAGAGCCAGTTATTCTGGAAGGACTCGGGCATGAGCACGTGTGCCCCATCTGGCCCACCCATCCTACATTTCAGTCTCATCCTAGTCTACATCTATACAAAGACTCGTACACAATGTTTAGACCAATTTTTAACAGTCAATCTAAGAACCAACCCAACCATCTACCCAATGGTGAATGAACACATAACCCATATACAGAAACTACTCAGCAACAAAAAAGGAACAATATCTATATAGAGAAGTCAGAAGAATCTTGAAATACACTGAGTAAAAGAAACCAGAAGACTAAATATAAATACTACATAGTTAACATTTATGAGTAAATGTCTAAATTACAAACTAGGCATACGGTGTTCATCTTTTATCCCAGCACTCCAGGGGGCAGAGGCAGGAGGATCTCTTTGGATTCCAGGTAAGCCTGGTCTACAAAGCAAGTTCCTGGACTCAAAAAAAAAAAACCAAAAACAAACCAACAACAACAACCAGCAAACTAAACTCTAAAAAAGCACAGTAGCAGCTAGAGAAGGATACAGATGGGAGCTTCACAGGGAATTTATTTAGCAGGGATTAAGAAACTGTACACTGTTGTGATCTTTCAGACAGTGTTTCACTATTTACATACCCATAATCCTACTGCTTCTGACTCCAGGTTGCTAAGATTCTAAGTATGAGCCATTGCATGCAGCTAAAACTGAACACTTTAAACATGTGACATTTATTGTATGACAACCGAACATTAACAAAACTGTAACAAGGAAAAGATTATGGAGGTGCCTGTCTATATTGAAGGCTGGCAGGGATCATTCTGAGGTCAGCCAAATCAACAAAATAAGACCTGCCCTGCAAAGACAGAAGAAAAAAAAGTAGTCGATAGTGATACTAACCCCTTACATCTGCTCAGTTCCTGCTCCACACAGGGAATGGAAATAGGACAAAGAAAAGGGAACAGGTCAAGTCTCAGCAGTGCTCCATCCCTCTCAACTCCTAAGCACCTGGAGCTCTTGAGTGGTGAGACCACCCGGCCAAGTAACCCCCAGAATATCCTAGAGGAAAAGCAGATTCAGCCAGGAAAGGGCAACTGAGGCTACTGTCCACATACAGCAAGCTTTCTGCTCTCAAGGCCACACTTACATTTGCTGCCAGCAGTGGCCACTCTCATTTCTGATTAGACAAACTCCACGTCATGACTGAGAACTATCTAAAGAGCTGTAGATTCTCGGTTTCCAGTCTTAAATCATGGTACTCAGGGCTGACTGAAGCTCAAGATCACAGACCTGGACTCTGTCCTATGTTCCAGTGGCATCTGGCTCAACCCTTAGCTCCCCTTGCCTGACTTATGGACCAACAGGACAGGATAAGCAGGAGGCTTCCATATTTAGACCTTCTTCCCTATATGGTAAGCAGCAGCTGAGGGATGCTCCTAGAAGGGCTGGCTTTACTTTCCAGAACCTTTAAGTATCCAGTTAGTGAGAAAAATGGCAAGAAATGGGGGTGTCCAATGTAAAGCACAAGACGAGAGGAAGCTCCCTACGTAAAGGCTCCCTCCTCACACAGCCCACTTCTACTCCATGCAGCTTCTCACTGGGGGAAATCAGGCTCAAATCCTTGCAGGGGAGAAGGATTTTAGAGTTTAGGGGGAGATTCAAATCTATTTCCACCATAGCATGCCAGGTAAGCACTCCCTCAGTCACACCCAGTTCTGGACTGTGCTCTTATTCACGAGTAATTGGCAAAGGGAAAAAACACAGGCAGCACCTGGTAAGCACAACACCAGAGTGCCCTAGACTGTGCTCCCAGTACTCAGCTTGGGCCACAGAAACAGCGTGACCAAAGCTGCCATCTGATCTTGCTGCCCCCTTCCTCCACATCTCTGCTCCGAGAGCACTGTAGTCTGCATTCACATCAAGTACATGCCTACTTGCTGCTGTGCTGCCAGCATTCTTACTCAAAGGGCCCCACACACTGATCCCGAACTCCTTTAGCTATATTACTCCCGTTTTCTCCATGAGGCCATTGCCACTTAAAATCTTGCCCTATTCTTGTCTCGCTCCTTAGCACTCATGAACAATACATTTTTGCATAATCACATTATAGACAACAGCACCTTTTCCACCATAGCTAAAAATCTACAAGGGTAGGAATCATGCTTTTCATCCTTTGAGAAGCATATCTAACAGCATGCATTACGCTGATAGCCTAGGCTGGAACACCTTCACACTTGAGATACAGCTAGGTAATATATATCCACCAGAGGGAGGTTAAAATCCAGGTCAGCTCAAGATATGTTCCTCAAACTCAGAGGAAGAGTGTTTTCATGGCAAAATACCAAGTTCTATTAACCCCTCTGGCCACCACTCCTTCACACAATCCACTCCAGTTACCAGGCCTTGCTTAAGAACTCTTCCTCCAGATGGCCATGAAGCCCACTACCAAACTTGCTGTGCATTGATGCTAGAGGGGGTATCACTCATCAGGACTTTTCCAACTGTCTCCATTAAAAGCAAACTCCTCCTTCCCCATCCCTCTCTGCTTTCCTCTTTCCACTATGCCTCTCACTATCTGACATGTCACACTGTCATACTGGTCCCCCTCTTGAGTTAAACTCTACTAGATCAGGTTTTTCTCTAGTTAGTTTACTAGCCACTTGTGCCTGGTATGTTGCTGTACAAAGGAGGGAAAAACCCAAACAACAACAAAACAGTCTCAACTACCCATACAGCTCCAGCCTGTTTTGTGACAGACATTACACATTAGAAAAATATCGCCTGAGGCATTTCTTAAATATGAGCTTCCCTCCAGACATCAGGTCACCAACTAAGAAATAACTGGTAGAGGAGTGACTAAAATAAAGCAGAGAAGAGGGAAGAAAACTAAAGAAAAATTAAAGGTAATGAGCCAGACCTGGCCTGGGGACTTTGACAGCCCCAGGCAGACTGGAGATGATGCTAAGGGGCTCTTGGCTTCTCCATCAGATACCAAGAGGCTACTGATCCCAAGGACAAGATGTCTAGCTGTATTTTAGGACAAAAAAAAATTCCTTCAGTCCACTTGAGACTGCTCTCACAGTGGCAATCGCATGGGCTGCTGAGGTCTCATGAGAAGGAATATAAACTAGGATAAGCTTCACAGCAACCATGAAGCAGAGAGGGAGGGGGCTGTGGAAATCCACTCAGCCTTCAAGAATTTATTGTATGGCTTACTGTCTCACCTCCTCCTTCAGGTTTCAGTCAAGGCTTGTCATACCCCTTAGAAATCACTAGATATTCTCAGTGGCACTCAGAGGTCTTCTTCAAGCCTGCACTCATACTGGGTTCTGGCAGATGACACAGAAACACCAGAGAAAGGCTTAACAGTGGTACAACGTCAGTTATTACAATGTTAGATGGAGCTCAGAGTTGAAACATTTGCCCAGTACCTGTAAGGTCCTGGGGTTCATCCCTGGCATGCAGGGTTTGGGGCTGAGGCCTTCCTTCCTTTGCTGTTTCTCTGGACCCAGTCTAAACAGCAGAAATGGACACTTAACTAAAACTCACATGACCAAGGGTTATTAACCCAACTCAAGCCTCAGTCATTCAGGCAAACAACCTGAGCCAGACATTCAAAAGGAAATAGAAAAACAGCATGGGCATGAAGGCTTCCACTACCCACCAGCCAGAAGCATAGATCTCGAACAGTGAAATGACGGAGGCAAGCAGAGAGGAAACCAGAGATAAGAGATAGGGGCTCTCTCCTCCCCTCTCGGGACTGCACTGGCTTCTCATGTTTGAAGACCCTCTTTCTTTAATCTAAGACAATGCTCTCTTCTCATCACAATCCCAGCGACGTAAAAGCCTTCCTGCTTTGGAGGTGATCCTACAGCACATCTCCCCCTCTCTCACGCCCCCACAGGTCTCAAACAGGTTCTTCCTGGGAGGCTGGTGGCAGAGACTCTCAGGAACAAAGCCACCCGCCCTCAGAACAGCCTATTCTGTGATCGTGAGGCACAGCTGGCTTCTCACTAAGGCGTCTTTGTGGAGTTTATCAAAATGAAATAAAAAAGAAAGCTTTTGTTCTATGTGTGCCAGGGTCCTGCTGTCGTTCTGGGAACGTGTGGGTGGGTGCCGCCCGCATGGAGAACAGACTTGAAGAGGCATTAGGAGTTCTGGGTCGCATAGTCATTTGCTTTTGTTTTTGTTTTTGTTTTTTTAAGGAAAAGGCTCCAGACACTCTATCCGGACAGTTCAAGAAGCATAACAAATTGTTTCTGCCTACATGCTGGTACCTGGCTTTCAGCAGCAATGAAGCACAGGCTAGGCAAGACATAGATGTAACCAGGCACTGTAGTGTGGCTGCCACAAACCAAGGTAAAGAGGGCTGTGGGAAGTCACAGAACTGTCCATTTGCCCACATTCTCAACCTGTGGGTTGCAACTCCACCTGGGGTCCAAAACTCTTTCACAGGGATTGCCTATGATTCATAACAGAAGCAACATTAGTTATGAACCAGCAACGAAAATAATTTTATGGTTGGGGGGGTCGCAACATGAGGAACTCTATTAAAACTGCCTTACGCAGGTGTTTATTTAAAAAAAAGAAAAAAGAAAAAAAGCAACGGCACTGTTTTTCGAAGATGACTAAACCGATGGTTGTCCCTCTACTAACCCTCCCAACTAAGGTGCTGACTGTGGCCTTACCACAACAGCTACTTTGATTTGGTCTATGAGAAGATATATTTCAATATTCCTTCCACTGGCAGCTTTTTAAAGGTCCTAGTCCTTAATTCCTACCATCTCCTGCCCACTTCTCTAGTCAAGAAGTTACAGAAATAAGGGGGCATAGAGAGGAGGGTGTGAGTTGTCTTGTTTTCCCAGTAAGTCATTTCCCTCAAGAGCGGGATCCTCCCTTGATTAGGGAGAGAAGGCAACTTGAGCCAGAACAGCTTGGCCAGATCAGCCAGAAAAAAAGGTGGGGGTGGTGACAGTGGAGGGGAGAGGGGAGAAGCAGAAGAAACAGAGGAAGGATGGGGAGGGGGACAAAGGAAAGGGTGGGAAAGGGAAGGAGGGGGAGGGAAGCCGATTCATATCAGCTGTGGCTACACCACTCGGCCTAGCTGTGAAGTCACAGTAAGCTACCCCTCCCCCTCCCCAACCCAGGAAGACCTTGTAAGGACATGGAGTAAAAGATGGTCCCAGGGCCAGCGGTCTTGATGCTTGTATTCTGGCTGGGTGTGTGCGTCTTTAAAATTTCTGTTGATTTAGTTACTGTGTACTGCATTTACAACCCCCAGTTTCCTTTATCTTTAAAAATGGGGGTGAGAAAGTCTCTACTCTCAGAAAGGGCATAGGGGAATGACATGGTACACATCCTTTGGTCTGGTAATCACTGCCATGGTGGCTGAGATTTACAAGTGGGTCAAAGAGAAATAGACATTGCATTATCTATTTCCGAAAGGGCACGTGAAGCCACAATAATGACTTAGCAAGTGGGTCGTTTCCCACCCGCCCCAGGAAGGTGAATTCAAGGGTTCCCCTGGAAAAGGGTGGCTGGGCAAACCAGGACTTTCTCCCCTTCTTAACTACTGAAGGGAGAATCCCAAAGCACGGGGAAGGCATCATGTCACCAGGGTTCGGAAACCGTTCAAATCTTCCTGAAGGGTCCCTGGCCCGGAGCGCGTGACCCCCGCCAGGCGATGAGTACGCCCCAGCCTCAGTTTCTACGGTTGGACAGTAGGCTCCCTGCGGCATCCGGGGCCGAGCACCGTTCAGGGTGTACGAGACTGCGCCAACCCGAAGTCTCGCTCGGCGCGGAGGGCCCAGCCTGTCCCTCGGGGCATGGCCACCGCCCAGGCCTCGGCCGCCGGCCACGCGGCCACCACGCCCCGACTCCCAGCCACCGCCCCTCCCGCCCAGCCCCACCCGGCCCGTCCGACTCACCCGTGTAGTGCACCACGCAGGTCTGGCCGCGCTTCGGGAAGGTGCGCCCTGAGGAGAGACAGACTGCAGGTGAGTGGCTGCGAGCGGCGGTCGGGGAGCGGGTGGCTGCTGTCTACTCACCGTCTCCGGGAGAGATGGTTTCCACCTGCACTCCCATGGCGGCGGCGGCGGCGGCGGCGTTGGCGGAGGAGGAGAAGGACCCGGGTGGCGGCGCGACGGGCGGCGTGGAGCCGGAGCAGACCTGGCGGCGGTTCAGAGGTTCGGCTTCGTCCCTCTCGTGGCTCCTGCGCACGCGCACCGCACCGCGCGCACGCCCCGCCCTACTTGCGCGAGGCGCTCACATCCCTGAAGCAGGGCGGCTGGGCGGAGGGACCGGAAGTCCGGAGGCCACAGACCCCCCGGATGCAGCTGCGGCGGAAGGCGCGTCCTGTTGGCTACTCCCGGCTTTCCTCTGCGTTTCTCCGCCTCGGAGACGCCGCAGTAATGAGTCCGCGAGCCACTGACGAGCACACTTAGGGATGCTTTACTCTTGCGCACATCTAATTGTCGTGTAAAGACGATAGTTGTGAGTAGGCTTTGCATCTTTGGAACCAAGGAAACGTCTGTAAGTGGCCCTAGGTTCCGAGCTTCATATTGGGAGAGTCAGTATTAACACTAGCCTGTATGAAAGCCTACTTTCCCACAAATACGTAAATATTAATATATATGGAAATGTAGAGGGGAGTGGTGGCGCACGACTTTAATCCCAGCACTCGGGAGGCAGAGGCAGGCCTGATCTAGCGAATTTCAGGGCAACCTGGAAAGAGAAACCCTGTCTCAAAAATAACAACAAAAACTCGTGTGTGTGTGTGTGTGTGTGTGTGTGTGTGTGTGTGTGTGTGTGTGTGTGCGTGTGTGTGTGTGTGTGTATGCATACGTATGTATGTATCCACTCAAGTACTTGATCCCTCACACAAGCTTCCAAAGAGGCTCTGTGAGTTTTGCTTGAATACCTTCAGTACTTTAAAAAATAAAAATTTAATGGGCAAGAAAGATAGCACAGGTGTTAAAAGCACTGGTTGCTTTTCCTGATTTCAATTTCCACACCCACATGGCAGCTCACAACTGTCTGTTACCTCTAGTTCCAGGGGATCATACACTCAGTGTACAGATGCATACATAGGCAGAACAGTCATTCACATAAAATAAAACTGCCAGGGTTGCTGATGCAGACCTGTAACCCCAGTGCTGAGGATAGTGTAGGTCAGTCTAGCCTATTCAGTGAACTCTAAGCCAGTGAGAAACCCTGTATCAAAAGAAGTAGATGGGGACTACGTTCTCAAAGACCATATGTCCAGCTGATCCAGTCTGCCTCTGTCTTAGGCTTAAAAGCCAAATTCAGAAGCTGGATCCTTACCTCTGGCCCTCTGGGACTGAGGAACTGTACCTTTAGTGGGAGTGAAAACCTTGGAGAGGCACACACACCTTTAGTTTATTGGACTGCTTGAGCAAACCACAGCATCGAAAAAATAAAAATAAAAAAATCAAACAAACCAACTAGCAAACCCCTTAAAAACGTATTTACTTATTTTATGGAGTCTTCCTCTGGTAAGTCTTACAAGCTTTTATTTTTTTTTTTTCTGTGACATCCGGTTTCTGGTTCTGTCAGATCCCAATCTAGAGACTACAAACTACTCCAAAGATGATCTACACCATGACAACCCAACAAACAAAACCAGAAAGTCCTGGACTTGCTGAAAGCTGATGTAAACCAATCTAGTCAATTCGATGCTTCCTGTCTCTTCAGCTGGGTCAGCAAATCAGATGCTTCTGATGAATACCGGACTGCCCTAATCCCCTCCTGCCTTTGGGTGCTATTCCAGCCTTCCTGGGCTCTGATGGCATCCTCATTTTTGCAGGAGGTAGGTTTAGAGGAGAATACATCTCTTGTTCTCAACAAAGGGTTGGAATATTAGATCTAAAGGAACTAACTCCCTAGCAAAGGAGACAAAAGAGCTGCTCATAGAATGTATTGGTATACCAAAATTATATGGCCTTAAAATATTTGCTCTACCTATGCTAACCAAACCTTATAATTTATGATTTCATTTGATACATTCCAAATTTTGTTTTTACCCAGATAAAGAATGCTAAGACCCTACCAAAGATTTCACAGGGACACAGAAGACAATCAAGGGATGAAGATCCAGCCTGCCTCCATCTTAGGCTTAAAAGCCATCTTACCATAAAGACAAAGGAGGTCCATTCCTGTTTATGATTAAACCTCTGCTTCTCAAGGACTGGGCTATGCCTCACCTGTAACCTTAACTACAAATGGTTCAGTACTGCCTGTTCCAGGAATAGCAGTCATGTCTTTGTTTCAAAGAGTTATTAGACCCATCTTGCAGTCCTACCCGTGTTTCAAAAGATTCTATGACTACCTTGTTCTGACTATGACTCCCTTGCTGTTTCCACCTCGCAACAATGTCTTTGTCTCCAGAGATCCTTAGGACTGACTTGTTTATGCTGCTCCTATAACTTCATCGATTTTGCCCATCAAATGCCCCATTTGGAAATTCCCCACCCCTGAGCTATGAAAGCTTTGACTTCCTCACATCCAATCTCAAACCCTGCCTTAAGGAGAGGCAGGCCTTGTAAACATTATAAAAAATGGTCGCTTTAATTAATAGTAGTCTTTGTCCTCCCATCTTTGAGATTAACACAGTTCCCACACATACACACAAATTTGCATGTACATATGCATTCACAAATATAAAAGAGAGTTCCAACTATATTTAGCAATGTCTGAATCTAGATGACTCTTCATTTCATTCAGAGAAAACTCTCCTTTTACTAGCTTGAATTGGACTTTTTGCTATTTACAGATAATAGATTCTTGGCTTATATTATATCCTAACTCATAGATCTTGACCTTGAAGGCCACCCTTGCTGGTTTCTCAGCTGCTTGAAGGTGTATGTAATGACTACAGGGAACTCTTCTGCTGAGACATGCATCAGAATCGCCTTTTAGAACCCCAAACTGTTGGGCTTCACCTCTAGAATCTCACTCTAGTGTGTGGTGCGACCAGAGAATCTGTATTTCTAAAAATTCAAAAGTAATATTCAAATTAGTTGGTTTTGGGTATCTAAATATTGTGGTCAGAGCCAGGTGGTGGTGTACACCTTTAATCCCAGGACTCCAGAGGCAGAAGCAGGCCAATCTCTAGGTTCTAGATCAGCCTGGTCTACAGAGCAAGTTCCAGGACAGCCAGGGCTACATAGAGAGACCCTGCTCAAAACAAACAAACAAACAAAAACAAAAGGAAAGATTTATTTGGGCTTGTAGCACCAGAGAATTTCTATCTCCGTGGCAAAAAAGAGGAGCATGTAGCAGAGGCCTTACAGTGGGTCAGGAGTGAAGTAGGGACCAGGGGCTGTTGGAATCTTTAAAGGCCCACTGCTGGTGAACGATTAGCTGTAAGCTATGGATTCTTTAGGTTCCATATCTTCCCACAATATTGCCACCAGCTGTGGAATAAGCATATAAAATAGGAACATTTCACACTCAAATTCATCAAACCATGGCAGTCTTGTTGGCCTGGAAACCACATTTGGAAAACCCACTAATATAGAGGAATTTCCGACTCCTGAAATGAGGACACCTTGAATTTTAGAGATCTGAGATTGAGTTAGAGGAGAGGACAGAACCTAAGTGAAAACGGTGCATGTTAGTAAGTTCTATGAGTTCCAGGAAAGGTAATTTCCACTTTCAGCTCCCAAAGGGAAGGCATCAAACTTCTATAACTGACATTCTCAGATAACTTTAAAAAATGTCTGCCATGTTTTCTCTTTTCTGTTGTTCCCAGGCAGAACTCAGGGGTCTTACTAAGCCCTGTGTGATCTAGCTGTATTTGGAAAAACAGAAAAGACCTACCTCCCTGTCCTAGTTTGCTTTCTATTGCTGTGAGAAATACCGTGACCAAAGCAACTTGCAGAAGAAAGAGTTTATTTCACCTTATAGTCCACAAGTCAGAAGCAGTAACACACAGTGACAATTGGCTACTACTGAAGGAAAAGTCAGAGCCGGGATTCAAGGCAAAAACCTGGAAGCAGAGGCTATGGAGGAGCACTGCTTACCGGCTTTCTCTCCATGGCTTGCTCAGCTTGCTTTGTTATACAACCCAGTACCACCTACCTGGGGATGGCACTGCCTATATTGGGCTGAACCCTCCCACGTTTTCTCAATTGTAGTTTCTTCTTCCCAAGTAACACTAGCTGTGTTGAATAGAGAAAAAAAAACAACCATCAGATTTCCTCATGCTCTTGATTCTCACATGCTATATCCATAGCTTTGAGAGTCATGTGCTGGAATTTCCTAGGCTTATGCTGACAGAAAATGTTCTGATCTGTTGCTCCCCTTAGCTCTTTAAATATCAGAAAATTTTGGTTCTGTGTAGCTCTGAATTATAATTCTCAAGAGCTTTTAGGGCTGAAGAAAAAGCCTTAATACCATTGAGCTCAGAGACTATACTGGAAATTGTGATCATTGTGGTCATAAACAGGGACTCATGGTTCCAAGGGAGTTACAAAGCACCATGACCAAGAAACAAGATAAGAAACTCAACTGCCCTAGAAGGTCAGGGAGGTCTTCAAGCTCCAGCAAGTAGAGAGGCAGCTTAGACAGCAAAAGATGCAACGAGGGCTGGAGATATATCTGAGTGGTGGAATGCTTGGCTAAATGTGCAAACCCTCCCCCCACACACACCTGTCCCAAAATTACAAATAAATACAGCATTTGGGGTTTTAGAGGTTTTGCATATGCAAATCACAAAATCCTAATCCAGAGCCCAGATTCCAAACTTGTGAAAGGAATCAATTCTAGAAGGGCCTGTTACTCTTGTTTTGTTCTTTGGCAGGTCTCTTGCAGACAAGACTACCCACTATGTAGTCAAGAATGACCTTGAAATTATAATATTCCTGCCTCTATCTCCCAAGTCCTGGGATTACAGGAATGTCTGGTCTTACGTGGTGCTGGGGATAGAATCCAGAGCCTCATGCATACTAGGCGAGCAATCTATTAACAGCTCCATCCCCAGCCCAAGACCATTTTATTCTTGACAATTTCTCAGAAGGAGTGTTACATTGAAAACACATTTTGTTTGCTCGCTTGTGATTTCAACAGAAGAAGCCATTTGTCCTTTACCCATCTTCTCAGTGAACACAGGGGAGTCTGTGAGAAACATAAAACTCAGAGTCCCTTCATGAAGATAGGATATTTTCTCTCTGAGAGTACAGGTCTGTGGAAGGGCTGGATCCTTGAAGGTTCCATGTGCACAGGTCACAAATCGTTTTCACTTCATGGAGGAGGCTTTGTACAAAAGACCCAGGACTGACTTCTCTGAGTTTCAGACTCTGCTGCCAGCCATGTAGGTGGTAGGGACAAGACATCTGTTCATTGTGAGTTCCTGGTCCCTAGCATCTAGTGGACGTGGGGTGGAATGTCATCTCAGCATATGATGGACTCCCTGGAAGTTCCCAAGTTCCTGGGGTAGACTCTCTCCATTGTCAGTGGGCCCTCCAATGGTCCAGGGTCATTTTCACTCCAGCTTCTTAGTGGAGAATGGAACAGAAAGCTCAGACTTCCCATTCTTAGGGCTCTTTCCCTGTTTTCCAAGGCTATTTATATCCCTCCCAGTGGTTAGGAATTAAGGTCTGTCATGCCTAGAAAGTTTGGCAGGGAGGTGGAAAAAAGAACATCATCCATATTTTAAGATGTAGCGTGTAGCTTTAAAAAACAATCCATGCTGAATCTGGCTATGCACTGGCATCGGTGGTCTCTCTTCCTTGCCCAGTGCATAGCCTGAGACTGAGACTGAGTGTTTCTCCTGGCCAATGCCTCTCCCACAAACATCAGCTCTGCCTCTCCAGAGCTCTGAGACAGCTTTCTCAGTCCCTGTGGCCAGCTGCAGGTGCGCTCTCGCCAGCCTGTGCTCTGCTGCAGTTACCTCTCCATTGGAGCTAGGTCCTTGCCCAATCTTCCCATTCCAAAGCCTGGAAGAATTCTGCCCCAGCTATGTTCTTTCCCTCCGGCCCACCTGAGTCACCACGAAGGGAAAACACCAGACAATCTTAGTTTAAAATCAACAGATGACACAACTGCTGGACACAGGATCTATCCTCCTAAACTCATCAACTATTTTATGTTGGAAATCTTCCAGTAGTGGAAGGAAGCTGCCAACCAGGTCTAAAAGTTTCTGATCTACATCTTGCTTCCTCTCGCTCCTCGCCTCACAGTAAAAAAGGGCTATTTCTTCTTCCCGAATCCTCTCTTCCTCTCCTGAACCCGGAAGGCCCACCTCCTCCTTTTTGCCCAACGGTTGGCTTCTTGTCATCTTTATTAGACAATCAATTAATTAGGGGAGAATTCCCCTACACTCCATAACTAAATGGCTAGAATAACGGTTCAGTGGGCTGAGCACACTAAGTATACTCATTATGTGAATACTTTAACACAGGTTGATTTCTCTGTCTTAGAACACTTGAGCCAAGGCACTCCTTCATGGCAGGGGGATACTACAATACATGTGACTCGTCAAGTTTCTAGGCTGCCTTTGAGCTTCTAGTCTTTAGCAGGTGGCTGCCATGAACATTCTGTTGTGATTTTTGTTGAGGACACAAAGAAAGGAAACTTGAGAGTTTTTCCTGGCCAGGCCTGGAATGATATCAGCTCTTCCATTAGCCACCCAGCCATGTTCAACTCCAAGGGAGGCTGGGAGGTGTGCCCAGTAAGGAGAGGGGACCAGAGTTGGGTGGTCACATAGTGGCCTCTATTTTGGTAGATGTGTTTGAGAGCCTCTTCAACTTAACTTTTGTAGAGAACTTCAAGACTGTGTCAACAATCTTCAACTTTAAGCCTTGTTTCCTGAGTCAGAATCGGTAACACACAGTGACAGTTGGCTACTACTGTTTACTGCTTGGTTCTGACTCATTATTTACAAAGAAACCTCACTGTTGGCATTCCATCCAGAGTCTTGTGGGAGGGAGTTTGAGGCAGAAAGCAGGAGTATTTGATTTGCTAGTTGGGGCTTTGAGACACTGCCCCCTGCCCCAGCACTTTCCTCTTGCTCACTTCAGAAGCAAACTTCTTTTTTGAAAGATTAGTTTTTAAATTGTACATATGTTCAATCCCAACTATGTGAGTTTTGAATTTGGATGTCTAATTATGGGGGGTCTTAGACAAGTTCACAACCCCAAAACATTGATGTGAGACGAGTCACATCGATGGTCGAAGGCTTTAGGCTGTTGACGATGGGCAACGTCAAGGGACCCCAAGGTGGGTGAAAGGAGGGTGAGAGCCCTGTCTTAGGCCATGTAGGCTGCACCCACTCCCAGCACCACGCACTCCTTTTCGGCTGCATTGGGTGGGCCCCTGGGAAGTGGACCTACAATAATCCCATCATTGGGCTAACTCACAGCCATCCTAGAGACGCCTTCTCTAACTAAACAGAGAAGGGGGAGATGCCAGAAGCCAGGACCCTCGCCCTTACCCTCACCCCCTACCTTTCCCCACCTGCACAATGTCCCCTGAAGCTTGGCAACTGCAAGATCCTGCTTGGCAACTGCAGATAGACTCAAAGCAGTGTACCATATCTTCTGAAGAATAGCAGGGAGACCATAACTCAAGCAGTGTACCATATCTTCTGAAGAATAGCAGATAGATCATAATTCAAGGCAGTGTACCGTATAGACCATGACATGTTTCAAGGCAGAGGCCAAGAAGATTCTGTACTTTT
>NW_021604692.1:861247-865287 GCF_004785775.1 Grammomys surdaster | reverse complement strand
TCAGTGTTACTGTGTACCTGGGGTGCACACGTTCCTTTGACTTGTTGATTCCTTTGAATGTATGCTGGTGGTAGGACTGCTGGCTCACGTGGTATTCTACTTTTGGTTTTCTTTAATGAACTCCATGCTCTTTTCCACAATGGCTGTATTAATCTACCTATCCTCCAACACTACTTGAGGGTCCCTCTTTCTTGCAACTTCACCAATATTACTTTTCATCTCTTTTTATGTAATAGCTGTGCTAATCAACTATCCATTGCCCGACTCAACTTCCTGTAAGAGGAAGAGATGTGTATTTTGGTGCATCGTTTCATAGGTGTCAATTCCTGGTCACTTGGCCTTGTCACTTTAGGCCTGTGGCAGAACAGGGTAGCATGGTGGGAGCCCATGAGGACAGGGTCTATTTACTTCATGGTGGCCAGAAAGCAAAGAGAAAGGAAGAGACTGGGGTCCCAATACCCAGTCCAGGACAGGTTTCCAGTGGACTTTCTTTTTTCCTCTAGGCCCACCTTCTAGGCCTCCTAAGCTCCCAGCAGGCTATAGGCTGGCAGCCAGGCTTCCAGCATATTTGCCTTAGTTGTACTTAGATCTAAACCAGAGCATCTCCCCTTTTGTTTTTAGAGACAGGGTTTCTCCATGTAGCCCTCACTGTCCTGAAGACCAGGCTGGGCTTGAACTTTGTATGCACCACCGTTGCCCAGTTTCCAATACCCGTTTTAACTGAATTGATCACTGTAGTTTTGATGTGTTTCCCTTGTGACTGTGACATTAGCATATTTCCATATATTTGTTGGCCATTTGCATATCTTCTTTTGAGAAATATCTACTCAGATCATTTGCCATTTTTAAATTGTATGATTAGTTTTTATGCTTTTTTCTGCTGGCTTGTTTGACTTCCTTACATATTCTAGATATTAATCCCTTGGTAAAGGATTAATTTACTAATATTTCCTCATTTTGTAGGTTGCCCCTTAAGTAAAATTCCCTTTGTTGTGCAGAAGACACACATGGAAATGGCACAATAGGGCCCATTGCCTTTAATATTAACATAAAAATTTCAAGTATCTTATAGATCAAGCAAAGCAATTGTCATTCAAAGCCTGGAACATTCTAAAAACAGAATATGTTTCTTAGAGCCTTGGGTAGAAATAATGGACTCTGATACCTGGAAAGAGTCCCAGTTTAAAGTGTTTCCAAAGCACACAAAGCTGCACTTCCTGTAAGGATCCCATGACAGATGGATTATAACCTCTCTGTCTCTCTGTTTGTTTCTGTCTCTGTCTCTGTCTCTCTCTTTCTGTCTCTGTCTCTGACTCTCTCTCTCTCTCTTTCTGTGTGTGTGTGTGTGTGTGTGTGTGTGTGTGTGTAAGTCAGTAAACTCGAAATGATCTTTAAAGTAACAATGAAACAAGCTGCATGAGTGTCTTGGTTTCTAGAGGCCTAACTCATTGTTTGAAAAGGTAGGAAATTAGGAAATAGGGATTAAAAATTGTCCTGTGTTTAATATCTGATTAGCCAATTCCCTTATCAGATTACTTCAGGTCACCAATGACAAAGCAGTGATAGTATTAAAGCTACCATGATGCATTTATTCAGAGCTCATGTAACCAAGACATGTCTCTATTCCTTCATGGCTACCAGTGTCACAGAAACAGACACCATGTGACTGCAGAATTGCGGTGGCCTTGCCAAAAACCAAACAACAACAACAACAACCCAAACCAAAAACCTGAACATACTCATTTCTCTTGGGAAATCCTGGCAAATCCAATGGTCTTCACAGTGCACTACCTGTCCGGGCTCTTCCTACAGCCTGAGTGATCTTTTACATGCATTACCAGTTCATAACATGGCATTTACCTGAGGTCCTAGCTACTCAGGAAGCTGAGGCAGGAGGATCACTTGAGTTCAGTTGTTCCAACTTTTAAAGCATAAACAGGATAATGGGCAGCGTAAAATAAGCCCCTCATACCCTGTTCCTCAGTCACCCAGGTGCTCCCTCCCAAAACCACCATTATACTTTAATGAACTGGTTCTCAGCCTGTGGATTGTGACCTCTTTGGGGGCTGAATGACCCTTTATAGTGGTTGCATAGCAGATGTTATGACTCATAGCAGTAGCAAAATTACAGTTATGAAGTAGCAATGATATGATCTTACGGTTAGGGGTCACCACACCATGAGAAAATGTACTCAAGGGTTACAGTATTGGAAAGGTTGAGAGCCACTACTTTAGGCTGTCTCTGCAGCATGCTACCTGCATAGAGAAAAGCAGATGCGGCTTTAGAAACATTTTGTTTTGTGTGAACAAAAGTGTTCAAGCCCACATTTTTTTACCCTCTACTCTGCTAGAGGGAAGAATACCACACACTGGAGAGCACAGGTCCTCATCTTCATGTCCTCCCCCTCCAGGCAGTAGGACTTTGGGGAGTAACCACAGCCCATATCTCATTTCTTTAGTGCGTTAGTATGAAGGAAACCAAGGAAAATCTGAACAAACTTCAAACTCCACCCCATCTTGGGGAGGCAGGTGGGAGCTCAGGTCTCCCATGTTCTCACACCTCATGAATAAACCTCTTCTTTTACAAAACTTGTCATCTGTGATTGGCACACTGTATGGCAGACAAAATAAGCCTGCTCTTCTATCATGAGGATTCTGAGTCACTAGCCCTAAGGCATCTTAACAGTCCATGGCACAGGTGAACTGGACTCCTAGAATCCTCTTACTTCATCCGTGGGCTAGCCTCCATTTTCACACGCCAAACTCCTGCTTTTTATGAATGGCCACACTGTATTCCCCTGCAGACATGTTTCATACGTTGCTTAAGCACCTTGGATGGTAGACATTTCTATTTGACTGGGAGCCTCTATTACAAATGGATGCAGGACTCTTCTTCGTGCATGTCCCACTCAGCTCCCAGGTGTTTCGACTCTCTCCAGCTTCCTGGTCTTTGCACCTGCTCTTCCCAGAACATTATCCATCTATTCTCCAACTACCTGACTCTTCTCCCAGGTCTTCACTCGAGATCTTGGAGAGGTCATGTCTGTATGACATGAGACTCTTTCCCTTGCTCTCATTACTTTGGGGCTCCCACAGTTGTGTCCCTGCAGATTATACATAGGTGGTTCATTATGTACTCTTGGGCCTGGTACAGGCCAGGAAGTCACCAACCCTTCCTGACTGACTGATGGATACCCTAGAGCCATTGGATATCCAGTGGATATCCATTTCTCTCTCATTTGTTTTAGTATCCTAAGTCTTACAAGAGAAACGTGTGTGTGTGTGTGTGTGTGTGTGTGTGTGTGTGTCCAAGCTCATCCTTGTGATTAGAGGACTAGAGGTGGAGGTCAAAAGTCAATCCCAGTGTCTTCCTCTATCACTGCACACTTTTTTTTTTTTTTTTGGTTTTTCGAGACAGGGTTTCTCTGTGTAGCCCTGGCTGTCCTGGAACTCACTCTGTAGACCAGGCTGGCCTCGAACTCAGAAATCCGCCTGCCTCTGCCTCCCAAGTGCTGGGATTAAAGGCGTGCGCCACCAACGCCTGGCTTCACTGCACACTTTTTATTTGTTTATTTTTTTGAGACAAACTCTCTCACTAAATCTGGAGTTTAATGTTTTGGCTAGACTAGCTCTCCACTGAGCCCCCAGGCTCTGCCTGTCTCTGTTCCCAGCTCCCAGCCTAGAGTGCTGGGGTACAGATCCATCCACTGTCCTCACATTTTACATGGGTGCTGGGCATTAATACACAGGTTCTCAGGCAGCAAGCAGTTTGCCCAATGAGACCAGAAGGGAGCTGCATTTTAAAAACTGCCTTTCCTTTGCATTCAATCTTCCAGATGCCTCGGGCGAGCTCTTTGTCTGAGCATCAGAGCCCACCCACCTCCTGCCCCTTGGGTAATGCTCCAGTACAAGCAACTCTCTGTTTCTTTAAATTCTCACAGCAGAGCTCATAGGTAGAGTCATTACCTTCCATTAGAAACAAGGGCATGAAGCCTCAGCGAGGAGTGCAGTTTGTCTAAGGACAACAGCCAGCAGCAGGG
>NW_021604692.1:852008-861237 GCF_004785775.1 Grammomys surdaster | reverse complement strand
CTCAGCGAGGAGTGCAGTTTGTCTAAGGACAACAGCCAGCAGCAGGGTGGAGGTGACTCAAACCCAGATCTGGCTGAGAAGCCTGGGTTTTGTGTTGGCACTTCTACCTATACTCTTGGGGTCCTGGGCATTTTGTTAGATTATTGTGATAATGCTCTAGAGACTTCTCCCTAACTCCAGTTCTACCTCCTGCCATCTGGTGGGGAAGCTGAAGGTACTTAAATGGCCAATCTCTTTTGAATTCTGGTCACTGGTGGGGACTTGGAGATCTGTTATCTTGCATAGAAGAGTAGCTATTCCATATCTTTGGGTTGATAACTGGTCTACTAACTGGTAAGAGCCATGTGTGCCTCAGCTAGATGGGCCATACCCTCACGTTTCCGATCAAAGGATGAAGCCCTGGCCCAGGGCTACAGGGTGCCGTCATGAACTCACTGAGCTGACTCACATGTTAACATGTCCTTGAAGTTTCCCCTCCCTGCCTGATTCCTCACCTGTGGGGCTCCCATGGCCACTCTGGAGCCACCAGGCCTGGCTGACATACGGGAGATGACAGATATGGAAAGCTATTACTGGGTGTTAAGGCAAGGTGCAGGGGTTAAGTGTGTGATTCCTTTAATTCTACTCAGAGCCCATTTTACAAATGGGCCACCATCAGCACATAGAAACAAAAGGGGGAGTGTCGAGCCCAGGCCTCTGAGGTCCATTCTCAGCTTTGTAGTCTTTTCCCTTCCCAACATCCAAGAAGGGGCTCAACCCTCTTGAAGGTGAGATGCTATTCTTGGAACTGGCTGTCTCAGATTGCCCAGATTTTTGCTGGACATGAAGCCACGCATCCACCAGGGGGTCCATTTGCCACGGCTGTACACGGGCTATATGGCATTCCAGGCCTGATGGATGAGTAAAAAGGGTCTATTAGGAAGGGAGAGGCCATGACTGGGTGAGTAGGAGGCCTGTAGTCACGAGACAGTTCTATGCCCTGGATCTGCCGGCCTAGATCCTGGCGACAGTCACCATGGCCAGCAGTGGAGGGGTGTGTGCCACTGGGAAACTCATTTCTGCTCTGGGCACCATTTCCTCAGTGCAAATGGGGAAGATGACTCAGCTGTGTTTGTAGCACTGTTCCTAGAGTGCCTCTGTCTCCCTTTCCCCTCCATCCCCCCCCTCTCTGAGTGTGTGTGTGTGTGTGTGTGTGTGTGTGTGTGTGTCTGTGTCTGTGTATCAGAGGTCAACCTTGAGTGTCATTCCTTAACGGCTGTATACCTTGTTTTTTGAAACAGACTTCTTCAGTGGGACTTAGGCTAGACTGGCTGGCCAGTGAACTCCAGGGACCCATCTGTCTTTGCCTTCCTTATACTGCAATTTTAAACTACTGCCATGCCTAGCTTTTTTTTTTTTTAAACATGTATGTGGGGAACTGGACTCAGATCCCCACGCATGCACTGTAGGCACTTTGCCAGCTGAGCTGTCTGTCTTCCTACCTCAGGATGCTTTGTGCCTATAGCTCCTTTCCTCCCTGCTTGCTTACAGGTCTCTGCCTTACAAACGTTCTCAGATCTGGGTCCACAAGTCCCCACATGTCCTCAGACAATTTTCAGGGGATGTAAAAGGATAGATTACATTTCATATTAATGTCAGGACATCACTTGTCTTGCTTCATATTTTTTTAAGAATGTATTTTCCAGAAGCCGAATGGCCTAGGACATTGCAGCCAGTTGAAACCGTTTTGAGGAAAGCCTCTTGGACTTTGTTGAGCTAGAGCACTCAGAGGATTTGCAGCTATGCAAGAACATCACTATTCTTCATGCTAAGAAATAGTGGAAGATGATGCTAGACACAAGAGTGGTGCATGTATGCAGGATGGCTCAGTGGCTAAGAACACTGGCTGCTCTTCCAGAGGGCCCTGGGTTTGGTTTCTGGTACCCACATGGTGGCCAACAACTATCTGTAATTCTAGTTGTAGTAGATATAATACTCTCTCCTGGTCTCCATAGGTACCAGGCATACACAGAGTACACATGCAGACAAAACAAACACTCATATTCAAAATTATAATAATAAAAAAAGCCTTTCAGGTTTGAAGCCTTTAAAGAGCAAACCAGGTATGGTGGTGATCTCCTGGAATCTCAGCTCTCAGGAGGCCTGAACAGGAAGACATATATACACATATATATGACATAAATATAATTTATATATAAAATATGTATATGTAATATGTATATATAGAATGTATATCTGTGTATATATTATATGTATGTATTTAAGTGTAAAGGATTCCTATGACAAAACACCTAAGAACTGGTGGCAACAGATACAGCTGCTCCAGCCTCAGTGGTGGCCTATTCCAGCTCATGGCCAGCCTGGGTTATACAGTGGAACACTGTCCAAAGGAAAGAAGGAAAGGGAAGGGGAGAGGGAGAGAGAGGGGTAGGAGAAGGGGAACAGGAGGGGGAGAGGGAGAGAGAGGGGTAGGGGAGAAGTAGGGGTAGGGAAGGGGAGAGGGAGGGGGAAGGGGAGAGGGAAGGGGAGGAGGAGGGGGAGAGGGAGAGGGAGAGAGAAGGCAGAGGGGAGGGGGAGGGGGAGGGGGAGGGAGAGGGAGAGAGAGGGAGGAGAGGGAAAGCAAGCAAGGCTGTATATGTACCTCTGCACTCAATTCCTTCCCGGTTGACCCGTCTTCACAGCATTCAGTATAAAACACTGTAACTTAAAGCAGTTACCAGACCCCTTTTCTGGGATGGCTGTCCTGTGTGTGTTGGCACTGTTGTGTCAATACCAGGGACAATTACACACAGAGGCTCAGTGAGCACTTAGAGCTGAGTATTCACCATGGGACGGGAGGATGGCAGGTGATCTCAGTTTCCCTAGACAGCAACACTGTCCTCATGAGTCTAGAGGCCCTGGTGGCATGAAGGGCTCTCCTCAGAAGTGCCCATCTGGGTGGAGGTTATTGTAGCTGGTTTATCCATACTGGCTGAGGGTGGGAATGGGTGAGGCAGGCCGCAGGGAGGATGGCTCAGCTTGGCTGGGCCAGGCAGGGCATGTGTGTTAAGGAAGACAATAATGACCTGAGGAACCACAAGAAGCAGACTCCAGATTGCTGTTCAGCTGAGGCAAAGAGCAGATCATGGGTGTAAGGGCAGGGACCAAAGAAAGGGAGGGGTCTCTTTGCAAGCCCCAGCCCTAGGCAGATGTGGATGAGCCCCACATTCTCAGTGTTTAGGGAAGATGCAGGGGTAGGAGAAAAATCCCGATTCTGCTGTGTTCCTGAGCTTGAAGCTTGGCCAGTTGCAAGGAAGTCTGGAAACAAACCCAAGGAAGGAGTAAGGGATTGCTCATTAAAATTCCTAATGCAGTGCTGGAACACCATACACAACGAATGCCAATTATTTTCTTATGAAGATTTTGATTTTTTTATTTTTGGGAGAGACTCACTGTGTAGTCTTAGCTAGCCTGGAACTCACTATGTAGACAAGACTGGCTCTAAACTCACAGAGATCTGCCTACCTATGCTTCCTGAGTGCCTGGATTAGAGGCCTATGCCACTACCCCCAGCACATGGTTTCGATTATTAAAAGAACAATGGTCTGGGGGCCTGGAGGCCTGTCCCTCTATCCTAGATCAATGGCCCTGTATCTGACCTTCATCTCAGTCTGTAGGACTATGAAACAAGGCAGGTAGATTGGGGGAAAAGGCTCTTGCACGTGTGTGTAGAACAAGGGCTTTCTGGGCAGTGCTCCAGCTTTTCCTCTTGAACCTGCTTTTTCAGCAGAAGCCCCAGGACTGCTGCAGCCTGCTGAGTTTTCACCTGGGAGCACTACGGCTCGAGGCCCCTCTGGTGTCAGCTAACATAAAGGGTCTAGATATAGCAGCTAGTCCCTCCTTATCTCTGATCAGCTATGAGACTGAAGACCTTATTTCCTGTTTCTGAGCCTCAAGTTTCCTCTTTTGTACCACAGGACTAAGAGCAATCCTTTACTTCCAAGAGGCATTTAGCTCTGTCTGCTGGTAGGATTGTTCTATGAGCATTTGTAGTGGGATTGCCAGAGAAGCAGAGAGGGAATACCTCTGAGTAAGTCATGCATGGACACAGGCAGTGCTAAAGCCTGGTGACAGGCCTAGCCCCACTACAGCTTTGCAGCAAAGGCAGAAGGACCATCCTGGGCAGAGAGTATGAGGGAGGCTTAGGGTTGCCCAACCCCCCTGAGAGGAGACCTTCCCACCAGCCCAGCTTCCTCTAAGTCATGCAAGAGCTCCAGGAATGCAGTTTTCATGTGTTGTCACCCAATCTTGGCGGGCTGTCTTTGACACAGCTGCCTCGGGTCCCCCATGCTCCTGTAACCACAACAAGCTCCTTAGTTCACTAAACTAGACTTGAGTGGCACTGTTTCCTTGGTCTGTTGCCAGTTCCCTATCTGGGGTTACTAGACATTTCCTCACATCTTCCCAAGAAAACCCACGTAACATCAACCCTATCTGGCAGATGACGAAGACGAACTTCAGAGAGGGAAGGTCACTTGTTCAGGGCTACACAGTGCATCAATGTTAGAGCCAGAATTCAAACCTGTCCAGAGTTTTTGGACCTGCTTTGAAAGGTTGGTGCCCGTGGTTAGTAACTGCAGCCAGAAAAGAGGCCTCACTTGGAACCCGTTGACCCAGCGTTGCAGCCTGCCCACCCCTTCCTGTAGCCCATCCATTCCCAGCTGTCTACACTGCAGAGCAAAGATTCTCATCCTTTCTAATGCCACAACTCTTTAATCCAGTTCCTCATGTGTGGTGAACACCCCACCATAAAATCATTTTGTTGTTACATCATAACTGTAATTTTGCTATTATTATGACTCATAATGTAAATATTTGATATGCTGGATATCTGATATGTGACCCCAAGAGGATCGTGACCCACAGATTAAGAGCTACTGCTCTAGTGTGGTCACAGCCAAGGACTCAGGGAGGGCCAGAAGCCACAAATCCTAAGGACTCCACCAGCAATCAAGCCCAAGACTAAGTGTCCCTTTGCCTCTCCCAGGGACTGCACTTCTAGCAGCCTAAAGAACATTCCTGGGTACTCGAAGTCCCCCAACCATATGGGAGCTTGCCTAGTTGAAGGTTCAAGCAGTGGAGTTTGTGAATTTGCTGCTGTTCTTAATTTAAGGCTATCATCCACTCATCCCTGTGCAAACAGGAGTCAGTTCAAACCTTTGTGAGTAGTTGCCTTCCGGTTCCCTGGGATCTCAGACCATGTAGCCTCCTCTCCAAGTTTCCCAAGTAGAAATCACGAGGCCGGGAACACTGCTCCACACACATTCATGCACTTACATAGCTGGGTCACATCTATCCTTGCACTACACACCTCCTAGATCTTGGGTACACTATGGTACCAGAGCAGTTGGCCTGGCTGCCAGAAAACAGTGACACATGTTGGGTGAAAGTTTGTAATTTGATGAGAGTGGTGGGTGGGGTCACTCTAGGAGGAAACCCAGGGAAGGAGAGAATCTGGCTTGGATTCTGATCCTGACAGGTTTCATGGGAGGAGGTGGAGGAGCTGAACTCTCTCTCCGATTTCGGAAGCTCTTGTGCCTGACCTGGCTGGTGGCCACTGCGCCCCCACTGCTGCTCTAGTTCTTCCAGGGCTGGCCTCCAGCTCATATTTCTGCCCTGTGATGTGGGTACCGCTCCTGGGCTCTGTTCCCAGGTGTTTCTGTCTCATGGCCTAGATTGTTGTCTCTGAGCCACAGCTGGGGGCCAGGTGCTGTGTTCAGCACTTAAAATAACCCCTCAGGACTTCATAGCTTCTACAGAATTTTAGATGCTGCTGCTCCACCCCCATTCTGTCTTGTACCTGGGAAAGACACAGTTTATTCAGAACAGGCAAAGCAGTGGGGCGAAGATGCAGGCTGACTGATTCCAGTCTGTGTTAACTGCCACCCCATAAGTGCATCTTAGGAAGGGGGTGGGTTTCACCAGGGAAGGGGCGGGCAGATTGTGCATGATTGTGCAAAAAGGTTTACAGAATTCTCTAGATCCAAATTCCATCTCTGCCTCAATCAGGCTGTTTGGCCCTAGGTGTGACCTGCTTCTTCTGTAAGTGATGATTTGCTCTGAGGACCATTATCAGGCTGATATCAAATCAGAGCCCAGCATATAGCCTGTACCCACTGATGGCAGTTGCCATGGCTATTGCAAGCTACTGATTATTGATCCATTCATATATTTGCAAAGACAAACGAGTGACCAATCATTTTTTGGTTGTGATAGCCAATCACTGACCACCTACCATGAATCAGCACCATGAAGTGGAAGTTTCAGGATATGTCATGTGATGCAGACTCATGTGATGCTTTGGTAAGACAGGCTCACATGGTGTTTTGCTGAGGCTAGACCCATGGGAGGACAGGTGATGTTTGGAGAGAGTATAAATAGGACTCAATGGACAGTGATGGAATGCTTGCACAGCTAACTTAACAATGCTTCGTTGGTCTCATGACTTCCTCTTTATTGATTTTCACTTTGCTGAGAGAGGCACAGCAGAGAACATCTCCTGCATCTCGGCTGGTCCTGGTCATTCCTGCTGACTCATGCTGATAAGGCGGAGGCCTGGTGGTTTCTGCTGGATCTTGCCACTGTTGCTGATTTGTGTTTGGTATCTTGACACTACTGAACTGGACTGCTGGTATCCTGAAAGAGATTGGAATCGTCCCAAGAAACTACTTCTAAACAGGTCCACATCCCTTTGACCTACTTTGCATCTTTTCTCCTCTACCTTTGGACGGTAGGAGGCTAGAAGGTGGGGGAGGAGGGTCGTCGAAGCATTTGAAAACCCTTATTAAAGTAGGTTTAAAAAGCCTAAGCCTACAGGGCCATGCTGGGTCTTTGTAACCACTTGGGAGAGTTGAACATCTGTCCATCAGAGTTCCCCTGGTTTGTCCTGGACTTTCTTCCTACAACTCTTTGCTCAGAGGTGCTCCCAATAGAATGAGGTCCCTGTACTGTTATGCCCTCCTTTGTGTCTTTGTTACCAGGAGAGTCTTTATGTAGTGATACTTCCATGGGGCTATAGTTTGTTCTCACAGCTTCAAATAAAAGTTGCATTTAGTGAGGCTTTAGATAGGTCAACTTACAATGGAGCCATACAAAGTGGCTCTCTTAATGCTGTGGATGCTCTGCTTGGCAGAGTTGTGGCCGGTGCGTTCTGTCCCCAGGATGTGGTTCTTTCTGGTGTACATGAAGCTCCACTATGTCTGTAGTCCAGCTAGAAAAAAAGAGAAGGGAAGAATCGGGGTATACTTATATCCTACTGGCTAGAACTTTGTCACATGACTATTTCTATCTGCAAGTGAGGGTGGGAAGTATAGTGTTTTCTTTATTATAAAACCTGGAATTTCTATTACAGTGAGAGAGAAAGAAGAAGAATCTCAAAACCTGTGACCCATAGCCCCTCTGTGACAGACTGGGGAGGGACTGTTAGAGGGTTAGCACAGAAGCCTCTGAGTAGTGTACAATATACTTCCATGTTCATATCTGTGTGTTAGTCTCTCTCTGTGTTCTGTCTGTCTGTCCATGAGCATCTCTCTTTGTGTAGGATTCACTGACTCTCTTGCTCCTAGAAGGATCCTTCATGAGGGTAGGGACCTGAGCTTTTTTTTTTTTTTTTTTTTGGTTTTTTCGAGACAGGGTTTTTCTGTGTAGCCCTGGCTGTCCTGGAACTCACTCTGTAGACCAGGCTAGCCTCAAACTCTTGAACTCAGAAATCTGCCTGCCTCTGCCTCCCAAGTGCTGGGATTAAAGGCGTGCGCCACCATGGCCCGGCCGGACCTGAGCTTTTGAGGCTTTTGCTGCAGCAGGCACTGGGCTGGCATAGATGGTTTCCCTGCTGCTGCCTCTGCCCAATTAGTTTTCTCCCCAGGGATAAACAGCTTCTCAGTTTCAGTTCAATCCTTACAGTGGTAAGGATTGAACCCAGGACCTCACAAATGTAAAGCAAGCACTCTATCACTAAGCTACATCCCCCAGACAGCTTTTAAACCAAAAAAATCATGGCATAGCTATACTTACAAGTCCAATGTTTCCAAAACTCTCACATATTTGATAAATGAGCAAATGCATTCTGTAGATCAAATAAACAAGGCTCCAAGAGGCAGCTCACCCAGGCTCCCACAACTATCAAGCACATAGGGGAAACTCACCTTTCCCAGGAGGAGTGACAAAACAAGCCACTTGGGCCTGTCCATAGGACACTGGATACTCTGGGATGGAAGGCCACCTACATCTAGGCTGAGCTAAGGAAGTCTACCTTCCACATACTTGACTAACTATGCCTTGTACCCTTAAAGATCCCACAGTTGAAGTTTCTCTGGGAGACCTCTGCAAAGATTCTCAGACGGTAAGGGGAGGCAGGTCACTTTGAGGCTCAGAAGACTTTCTGATGGGCAGACCTAGTGACAGAATGACAGGTAATGAGCTCCCCACCATCCAAGGAAGGGAAGCAGAGATTGAATGTGGCAGACAAGGGCTCTGCCTGACAACCAGAAAGCAGGCTAAGAAGCTATAGCAAGAATCAGAGGAGGTGTCACTGTACACTTTGGTGCTCATGACCTTTGCACTGAGTTGGGACCCCAGGAGCTACAGCAGTTTTTGTTTTGCTTGATCTAGGGTGTCCGTGTACCTTGAGGGCTGGGCTAGAGCTTTTTCAAGTCTGGAGACAGGATCTAGGGCTGGCACCAATGACTCCAGTCATTCAAAGTTCCCTTGGCCCTTTATCTCTGCAAGCAGTCTTAGTTCATTCAGTCACAAAAATAAACTGTAAGGATAAAAAACAAAAAAAAGTGGAAGCAAGTCACAAGACAAAAGAAAACGAATTAGAAAAACATTTGTGATTCTATAACTTTGTATTTCAACATGCATCAGTTTGGTTCTGAAATATTCTTCCATAGAAAAACAAAAAAGGATGAGGAATGGAGGGTCACAGGAAAAACCTGCAGTAGCTTCCAATTGTTTGCAAAGATGCTCAATGTCCTTTGTAATCAGGCTAAGGTAAGAGGCAGCTGTAAAGGCCAGATGGGTGACAGATATATGAGGCCGAACTGAGGACAAGATTAGAATTGAAAGGGCCACCGATCATTTTTCCTGTCCTTCTGATATATTTAACCACAACAAAATACAGCACACCTCTCCTTGGGATGCAAAGTACAGGTAAGTTCCTTCACACCTTTGTACTTGTTAGTTGTGAGAA
>NW_021604692.1:799304-851908 GCF_004785775.1 Grammomys surdaster | reverse complement strand
CTTCCTTCCTTCCTTCCTTCCTTCCTTTTTACATTTTATGTTTTCTTCCTTTTTTCCTCTTCCCCTCTCTCCTCCCTTCCCTCTCTCCGTCCTTTCTTCTTTCTTCTTGTTCTCCTATGGCCATGACCTGGTGAGAGTGGCATCAGAGGCTGCTGCCCACTAAGAGACTGCAGTCAACACCCTGAAGGAGGGGTGATATCTCAGTAAGTCAGCTGGGCTATGACTCATGTGTGTTGAGGTGGGTAATGGGGCTTTCTTCTGCTGGTAGGTTGGGAGGGGAGCCTCAGAAACTGGAAGGTGCCAAGGAGGTTGATAACAGGGAGGAGAGAGTAAAGCAGCCTCCTGAAGAGTCTGCGAACTCCTTGGCTGACTGCTGAGCTACATACATGGAGATCTGATAGGAATTAGCACTGTGAACACTCAACCATGTCTTACTAGACAGACCACTTCCATACCTCCCACAATGTGATGCATGGGTGGGGCGGATCCAAATGGCACAGAAAAGTTTGTCAATCCAACTGCCAATGGAATCACTGACCACAGGAGGGAGGGGCTTGTGGCCTAAGCTAACCAGGTTTTGCTTTCCTACCTGAAAGGAAATACCAATCTTCTTCAAGGAATTTAAAAGACTGAAGTTTTGTAATATAATATTCAAATGTTCAGGACAGAATCCAAAATCACTCAGCTTTTTATTGCTGCTGCACATACCACTAAGATTTAAGGCCTATCTTCTACCAACCAGTCCATCCAGAGCACGAGGAGATAAGATGACCTCAACATGCAGAGCTTAAGAAAATAGACTGAAAATAAATTTTAAAAAAAAGTAGACAGGCACTCACTCCCACTCCGTCTGAGGCTCTATGAAAAAATGTATTCCAAGCAGTAAGGGTATATATTCTCTTTATACAGATAAACTTCATATGGCATAAAATGAGCCATTTAAAACCAGCATTTAGCCCAGTATAGGGTTATAGAAATACCACCTCTATGTAGCCCCAGCAGCCATTAGAGTCTACTTCCTATTCCACCCTCCCATCAGACCCTGGCAACAGTACTGGACTTCTGTTTCTGTGGATTTACCGATCCAGGTCATTTTATATTGATAAAATCATATAGTATGTGTGTGACTTTTTAAAAATTAGTCTCTCACTTAGCAAAATGTTTTTGCAGTTACCTGGAGTTAGGAAATAGTCTCAAAACCATATGAAGTGAGGCAGGGGATAGTCGGTCAACTTCTCGCCACCCAAGCCTGAAGACTTGAGGTTCATTCCCCCAGAGAGTATAAAGATAAATATTAAAAAAACTGCTCCTCTTAAGTTGTAAATTTTTTTTAAAAAAATCATGCAGTTACTAGATGTTGTCGTATGCTTTGTGTCTATTGAGATGATTGCGCCATTTCCTCTGAGGTAACACTGACATTATGTTACACTGGCGGACCTCCTGTGCAACCACCCTTTCTGTGAGAAATTTTCTTGGTCATGATACTAATCCTTTTGATAAGTTGTTAGATTTACTTTCCAGATATTTTGTAGAAAATTTTTGGAATCTATGTTTATGAGGGATATTGGTCTGTTTCTGGGCCTATTGTCTTGTTTGGATATCACTATACTAGTCTCATACAAAGTGCTAGGAATTATTATTATTAATTCTTTTGTCTATTTGAAATTTTTGCTGAGTTGTGTGAGTTCTTTACATTTTTTGGCTACTGTGCCCTTGTTTCAGACTTGATTTGCAAATGTTTTCTCATATTCTGTAACTTTAATTTTCATTTTAAGCTTTAAAAAAATCATTATGTGTATGGGTTATTTGCCTTCTTGAATGTCTGTGCACCACCTGTATAACTAGTATCTATAGGGGCCAGAGGAGGGTATCAGATCTCCTGGAGCTAGAGTTACGTAGCTAGTAGCCCTTAATTTTTTTATAATGTCCTTCACACAAACGTTTTAAAATTTTATGTTTGCTTTGTATATTCCCTCTGTTGCTCATGCCTTTGGTGTCATAGACAGTCTATTTTCCCCCCTCAATTCAAGCTCATAAATTTTTCTGTGTTCTCCAACTTCTAAGTATAATATAGTTTTGGTCACATGGTTGTATATATACCTCACTTTTCTCCTCATCGTTAACCTGTGATATTGGTGTCTCCACTTTGCAGAAGAGAAGGCCAAAGAGCTGTGTGCCTTGCCTAGACTCTTGAAGCACGGGGCAATGCTGAGATTACTGGCAGTCTGCCCTGAGTCCATTCCCATAGCTTCTTAAGAGCTAACTCTGAGCTAACTCTGAGCAGAACACAGGAGCAAATGTTTCTTAGCTGGGAATGGTGACTATTTTTCTTGCAACCTTTTAGCTGTTTTAGATTATATTTTATATATGCTGTGATGAGAAAGTATTTTGATATAGATTTGTAACAGCTGGATTTCTTAAAATCATATGATGGTTGATCATGAGTTTCTTTAAAGATAAATATGTTTTGGAACCCTGAAAGATGGCTCAGTGGGTAAAGGTGTCTACCACTAAGCCCAACTTCTTAAGTTCAAACTCTGGAATCCAAAGGGTAAAAAGAAAACAGACTTCAAGTTGTACTTTGACCTTCACATGCATGTCATGGCATGTACACACATGTACATGTGTGTTCATCCACATGTGAACACACAAAGTAATGGAATTCTAAAAGTAAAATGTGAAAATTTAAATTCTTATATGGGCCAGCCTGTATGTCTGGACAGAGACACGCAGATGAGGACTGTAGTCTGGATCTTCAGCATCCCTGTAAGTGGGCGTGGCAGTCTGGCTGTAATCCTAGCACCTGGGAGGCAGATATAGGAGACTCCCAGAGAAAGCATCCTACCTAGAAATTAGCCAAATCAGTGATCTGTGTTGAGGGGAGAGATCCCACATCAGTATAGAAGGTGGAAATCGACTAAGCTGGACACTTGATATCAACCTCTACACACAACAGGCTTCCATTCACAAAAGAAGGTAAAAATGAAGGAAAGAAACAAGATAGAAAATCCAGGAAGCAACATTTAAAAAGGAATACTATTTGTTCATATAGCTGATGACAGTAAGTTTTAGTTGTCAACTTTGACACCATCTAGAATTACCTGTGAAGACAGCAGTATGAGTGCTGGTCTAAAGCAGTTGGCCTGGTTGCATGTCTGAGTAACGGTGAGAGGACCCACCCACTGTGGGTGACACCATTCTAGTGGCAGGCGATCCTGAACTGTGTGAGTGAGCTGAGTGCAAGCATGCACACACTCATTTGCTCTTTTCTGCTTCTGGACTATGGATGTGGTGTGAATGGTTGTCTCTGGCTCATGCTGCTGTGCCTTCCCTACAAGGATGGACTGTAACTTGGAAATGTGAGCTAAAATAAAACCTTTCTCCCTAAAGCTGCTTCTGTCAGAGTACATTTTTAAGTTTTAAAATTTACTTTATGTGTAAGAGTGCTCCGTCTACATGTATATGTACCATGTATTTGCCTGGTAACTACTGAAATCAAAAGAGAACACTGGATCCACTGGAACTGAGTGCTGAGAATTAAACCTAGATCCTCTGCAAGTGCAGCCCATGATCTTAACTACTGAGCCATCTCTCTAGTCCCTTGTTAGAGTATTTTTGACCCAGCAACAGAAAATCAAAGTAAGATACTTGAGATGTTAACAGGCAAATATGTATTTGACCAATTCACCAAAGACTGGCCTTACCAAAGAAAGTAAACGGTGTGGCTATCTTTCTCAAGTTAGGAAGAATTATAATTTGCATAGATGCTATAACCAGTCATAAAAATATACACCAATCTCCAAGGGACACTAAGATGGAAATATGGTATTCTTCATTACTATATGCATAACTATTTGGGAAGACAAATGTTCTGAGTGGCTAATAAATAAGCTTTGAAATAAAATGTACTATGGCCAAGTTTATTGTAAAATTGTGGACCTGCATATACTGGCTTTGTGCAGCAGATGAACTGCTTAAGACTCTGTGCTCCTCATCTGGGAAATGAGATAAATGGTACCTGTAGGGATAACAAAGAGGTGGTTAAAAGCACTGGGTGGTTTTCCAGAGGACTCACGTTTGATTTTCAACACTCACAACCATTTGAAACTCCAATTTTTGGGTAGCCAGTGGCCTCTTCTGGTCTCTGTGGGCATAATGTGGTGCAGAAATATTCATGAAGGCAGAACACCCACACACATAAACATTTTAAAATGAAAAAAATTAAAAATAGTACTTGTGAGTATAGCATCTGTTAGACTGTTGTGGCAGCTGGATCTGTTGGGATGATGGGAATGCATTCAGACTTTAAAAGCTGCTAGATTAGCCAGATGCACTGAATACATTTATAGTCCACGAGCTACTTGGGAGGCTGAAGTGAAGGAACTGCTTGAGTCCATGAGTTCAAGACTAGCCTGGGCAACATAGCAAGATCCTGTCTTAAAAATGACAACAGAGCTGTTGAAATGACTTAGCAGGTGAAGATATTTCCTACTGTAAGCTGGATGTCTGGCTTTTGATCTGTAAGATACATATAGTAGGAGAGAAACAACTCCAGTAAGTTGTCCTCTGATGCACATGTGTGCCTATGGATACGCATGATCATGCCTGCATATGCACACCTATACAACAATAAATCAGAAGTGAAAAAACCCAAATAACAACAAACAATAACAAAAGTCATTCTTATCAGCATGTGAGTTAGCTCAAGGCTTCTGAAGGAATTGCTATACTCCACCGTATATGGCTAACTTGCTAGTTAGTTCATAATAATATGAATAATCTAAGAGACTTTTTTTGAAAAAAAAAAAAAAGGATACCATCTGTTATAATAGCTGCAGATTTTGTAGTTAGGAGGATTTGTTCAGTAGGAAGAAGAATCTGGCAGAGAGATTTCTTGGGCGTAACATGACCATAAGTGCTCACCACCGGTCTGAGGCACTCCAGTCAATCATAGAAGGATGTAGAAATGCAACACTTGTGTCTTAAGGATTGATTGTCTTGGAGCCAACCCCAATTGCTGGGAATATGACTTACTCTATTGGAGAAATATATTCTTTTCTTTTCACTTCCTGAGATTCACTACTATAGACTCCAGAAGGATAGTTGAGGAACAAATGGACCATTTCTCTAGTGAATCAGCACGTTAATATCAGATGTTCCCCCCATCAGTATGAGTACATCCGATTCCAGCTGTGGACAGCTTGCTGTAAACTTAACTCAGGTAAGACACTCTTGACAAATGCTGTTTATATTATTTTAATCTTTCTGAAGGGAGTAACAGGGAACTGTCCCTTGTTACATGAATAAGAGATACACTTGGTGCTATGATCCTATACCCTTGGGCCCTTCTGTTTATCCCTTAGTTCAAAATCACCGTTTGGGGAAATACTAGTCAAGTCTCATTTTCCTGTGTATACAGCATCCCTCTGGTATCTGAAATTGTTGACTGTATCTTCAGGTTGAAACTTTCTTACTTCACTTATTCTGTATTTGTTCCAGAAATATTTAGTTGGAGTCTTAAAAAAAAATGTGGTTCTGTATCACAGGACTGATGGTCTGAGGATGGAATGAGATGCAGGGGAAAGAATTAGCTTATCATGAAATGTAGGTAACAGAGCAAGAAATGGTTTATTTATTATATTTATTAGCACATGCAAAACTACCAGGGGAGAGCAATTTCACTTACTGAACTGCCCCCCCCCACCATAGCACACCCTATTGGTACATCTGAGGGAAACATTCTCCAACCACTGCCTCTGGCTTTCACTAGCAAGTACAAGCTGCCCCACTGCAGCACTGTTTGCAATAGTAAAAACACCAGGGGCACCAACAAGTCCTTCACTATGAGTGCTCCCCCAAATCTAATGTTTAACGGAAAAAGATGAAAACAGGCAGGTAGTCTGTCATTTGTCTACTAGAACTACTGCAGACTCATTGATCCTATGATTCCAGGGATGACAAAGACACCAACTTATATAAAGACAGAACACTGCTCATTAATTAGCACAATGATTAGAATTTTATACTTGAGAGCTTGCTTATTATGGCATGAATTTACCAATTTTGAGAATAGGTAAAAAAGGAAAAATATGGGTAAAACAAGTAGGTTAAGGCTTTAGGTGACACCATGGCTTCCTGATTGCACGATGCATTTTAATTTCATGGTTTGTAAAGATGTGGAAAGTTTCGTATCTTAGAGTAGACAGTGGGCACTGGTTTGTATGTAGGAATTCTGAAAGGATAAAATAAGAGCCTTGTGGTGAAGAGGAAGAGATTACCTCAGGGTATCAAGCAGAAAGGAGGCATCATTTAAAAAACAAACTATTTAAAATAAAAAACAAAGCGATGGTGGCTCATGTGTTTAATCCCAGAACTTGGGAGGCAGAGGCAGGTGGATCTCTATAAATATGAGCGAGTTCCAAGACAGCCAAGGCTATACAGAGAAATCTGTCTTCAAAAACCAAAAGAGGGAGTTGCATGTGGTCCCCTGACCTCCGTTGTCTGGCTCTCGGCTCACCCTGTCGTCTCCTAGAAGTGAGCCTTGGGGGACCCCAAGAGTGCCCTGCTTCCCTGTGGATGCCTGTGAGGACCCCAAGCGCAACAAGCTTGGAACACTGCCCCACCAATCCCCTGTCAATTGAGTCTGAGGCACAGCCAGCAGAGTCAGGTCCCTTGAACTTCACTGTATGCTCATGGCTCTCTCTGCCTTCCTGAGGATACAAGGAGACTGAAATAACCCTTTGCATCTTATCAGATCACCATGGATTAAAGCTGGACTTGAACAACAGTAACAACAGAAAGCTTACAAACTCATGGACACTGAACAACTCTCTACTGAATGACCACTGGGTCAAAGAAGAAATAAAGAAAGAAATGAAAAACTTTCTAGAATTCAATGAAAATGAAGGCCCAACATATTCAAACTTATGGGACACAATAAAAACAGTGTTGAGGAAAGTTCATAGCATTAAATGCCTTTATAAAGAAACTGGAGTGATCTCATATTAGCAACTTTAACAGCACACCTGAAAGCTCTGGACAAAAGGAAGCAAACACATCTAAGAGGAGTAGATGACAGGAAATAATCAAATTTAGTGCCAGAATCAATAAATTAGAAACAAAGAGAACAAACAATTGAGAAAAATCACTGAAACCAAGAGCTGGTTCTTTGAGAAAATCAAAAAGATAGACAAACCCTTAGCCAAACTAACTAAAAGGCAGAAAGACACCATCCAAATAAGTATAATCAGAAATGAAAAGGGGAACATAACAACAGACACTGAGGCAACCCAAAGAATCATTAAGTCTTACTTCAAAAGCTTGTGCCCCACAAAATTGGAAAATCTAAATGAGATGGACAATTTTCTGGACAGATTCCACTTACTGAATTAAATCAAGACCAGGTAAACAAAGTAAACAGTCTTATGATCCCTAAGGAAACAGAAGCAGTCATTAAGTCTCCCAGCCAAAGTTTTAGTACAGAATTCTACCTGACTCTCAAAGAAGAGCTAATACGAATACTCCTCAAAATATTTCACAACATAGAAACAGAAGGAACATTGCCAAACTCATTCTATGAGGCCGCAGTCTCCCTGATTCCTAAACCACCCAAAGACTCAACAAAGAAAGAGACTTTAAGACCAATTTTTTTCTTATGAACATTGATGCAAAAATAGTCAATAAAATACTCACAAACAGAATACAAGAACATATCATAAAAATCATCCACTATGATCAAGAAAGCTTCATCCCAAGGATGCAGGGGTGTGAAGTGGAAACTGTGCTGATTTGGTGGAGGCCAGGCTGTTTCTGCTGGATCATACCACTGCTGCTGGTTTATGTTTGCTATCCTGATAATACTGAATTGGGCTGCTGGTATCCTAACCAATAGAGATTAGGATTGCTCCAAGGAACTCCTACTTCTAAACAGCATGCAGCAGAGCCTCATGGTTTCTTCTGGATCAACCTGTCATTGCTGATTCGTGAATGGTGTTTGTGAGTAAACAGAGCTGCCATTGCTGATTCATGTGAATTGAACTGCTGATATCCTGACAACACAGGTTGGATTTGCTTCAAAGAACTATTTCTCAACAGGTCCACATCCTTCTTTGTGCTATTAACCTTTCCTTTCCACTCCCTCTGGTGGGGGGTGGGCTAGAAGGGAAATTAAAGCACTTAAGAACCCTTATTAAAGTAGGTTTTGAAAAATCTAAGCCTACATGGGTGGTTCAATGTACAAAAATCCATCAACCTGATATATAAACAAACTGAAAGAAAAAAAAAAACATGATAATCTCATGAGATGCTGAAAAAGCCTTTGACAAAATCCAACACCCCTTCATGTTAAAAGTCTTGGAGAGATCAGGAATACAAGGCCCATACTTAAGCACAATAAAGGCAATAAGGCAATATACAGCAAGTCAGTAGCCAACATCAAATTAAGTGGAGAGAAACTTAAAGCAATTACACTAAAATCAGGAATAAGACAAGGCTGTCCACTCTCCCCCATCTCTGCAATATAGCAGCAATTGAAGTTTTAGCTAGAGCAATAAGACAACTAAAGGAAATCAACTAAAGGATTGATCAAGATCAATCCAACAAATTGAAAAGGAAGAAGTCAAAAGTATCCCTATCCAAAGATGATATGATAGTCTACCAGAGAATTCCTACCATTGATAAACATCTCCACCAAAGTGGTTGGATACAAATTAACTCAAAGAAACCAGTAGCCCTCCTTTATACAAATGATAAAGTGGCTGAGAAAGAAGTTAGGGAGACAACATCTTTCACAATAGCCACAAATAATATAAAATATCTTGGTACTCTATCCAAGCAAGTGAAAGACCTGTATGACAAGAACTTTAAGTGTCAGGGGCCATAATGGGACAAGCTAATAATTAGCAGTTGATCATCCTGAAATGCCTTAGATTATTATATAATCTGCGACAAGTGTGCCCCATTCAGCAAGGCTGTGGCAGGACATATTTTAGGAAAGATCCTGCTATTAATATGCTTTTCCTATTATTATTTATTATTATTAAACATACATAACAATCACTAAGCAATAACACATTCCTTTGGAGCAGATCTCTGCAGACCCATGAAGATATACTGTCTTGTAGTGTTGCTATATAGACAAATAGATGACTTCTTAAGTCTTAATGATGATCCTATAAGAATTCCTAAAATTATATCAATGATTATTTAGCTCTTTTTATAGTGGGACTGGTATTATGTCCCTTTCTGATAGTCAAAACTGCTATAAGAACTCTGCCAGTCTCCCAAGTGTCATCAGTTAACAGCCCTTAGATAGTAACCAGATTCTCTCCTGCTCAGAGCACATTCCAAGGTGGTTGTAAAACAATTAACCAAGGGTCACTATAAGGGAACTCACGATTTATTATAGGTGCTAGGACAGAAGAGAAAATATTGCCTGGGTTTATCTATACAAAACTTCACTAATTTCTTAGTCATAGTTTTAAACCTTCGGTGAACCTGTGGGGCTAGACAGGTGATGGATGTTTAGTCAGATAATTACTCCTAATGGATATGCATGTAAACATTACCTATTGTAAATTTCTATTTCAATTTATGATTTGAATTTTGGTGTGAACTTGTGATGAACTTTGTAACATGTGATCAGGTACTCCGAATGATATATAAGACAAAGGGACATTTGTTAGTGGTCACTTCACTCCTCTCTCTTTCTCTCCCACTCTCACTTTCTCTCTCTTCTCTTTCCTCTCTCTCCCTTCTTCTTTCTTCCCTGCTTAGATTCTCTCCACTTAGAATTTTTCCTTTGTTAGAATTGTTTTCCCTTTCCCCACTTTGTCTCTTAGCTAGCTTTCATAGGAAACTTTTTACACTTAGTAATAAACAACAATAACTTCTTTAAGTGTCTTTCCTTCCTGCGACCTCAAATCAACAGACCTAAGTTAGAGCCTGGCAGCACCTGCAGAGGCAGATCAAAGGCACTGCCTAATCCTCTGCTGTCCCTGGGCTGAGGTGCTAGTGGCCAAAAACTGCAGTTTCTGGCCTCAGAGGATCAAACAGATAGCAGGTCAGCTACAGTAGACTAGTAAGTAAACTTTAGTAACGCAGAGAAGTAAACCCTATTATACAGCAACCTTAAATATCTTGTAAGACCAAGTCTTACCCTGCCGACGATCTTCCAATTCCTATCCCCCTTGGCTGCCTCAAGAAGAACCGATTGACTGGAGGAGAAGAAAGAAGATCACCTCTCCTCCCACCAAACCAGGGCTGGCTCCCAGCATTCAAGTCTCTGAATAAAGAAATTAAAGAAGATATCAGAAGATGGGAAGATCTCCTATGCTCATTGATTGCTAGGATCAACATAGAAAAAATGTCCATCTTACCAAAAGCAATCTATAGATTCAATGCAATTGCCATCAAAATTCCAACACAATTTATTTTTTTTACAGACCTTGAAAGAACAATTCTCAACTTTATATGGAAAAAGTAACCCAGGATAGCTAAAACAATCCTGTACAATAAAGGAACTTCTGGAGGTTAACCATCCCTGACCTCAAGCTGTACCATAGAGCAATAGTAATAAAAACTGCATGGTGTTGGTACAGAAACAGACAGGTTGATCAATAAAATAGAATTAAAGACCCAGAAATAAACCCACACACCTACAGACACTTGAGTTTTGACAAAGAAGGCAAAAACCATATCATGGAAAAGGGAGAACATCTTCAACAAATGGGGATGGTCTAACTGGAAGTCTGCATGTAGAAGAATATGAATAGATTAGTATTTATCATCATGCAAAAAACTTGAGTCCAAGTGGATCAAAGACCTCAACATAAAACTGGACATACTAAATCTAATAGAACAAAATTGGGGAATAGCCTTGAACTCATTGGTACAGGAGATAACTTTCCGAACAGAACACCAATGGCACAGGCTCTAAGATCAACAATTAATAAATGAGACCTCATGAAATTGAAAAGTTTTTGTAAGTCAAAGGACACTGTCAATAAGTGGAACAAAATGACAGCCCAGAGATTGGGAAAAAAACCTTCACCGGCACTATATCTGACAAAGAACCAAAATATATAAAGAACTCAAGAAGTTAGACACCAATAACCCAAAAAACACAATTAAAAATGGCGTACAGAGCTAAACAGAGAATTCTCAACAGAGGAATCTCTAATGGCTGAGAAACACTTAAAGAAATGTTCAAAGTCCTTAGTCATTAGGGAAATGAAAATCAAAACAACTCTGAGATTCCATCTTACACCCACTAGAATGGCTAAAATCAAAAATTCAAAATTCAGCATGGAGCAAGGGGAACACTCCTCCATTGCTAGCGGGAGTGCAAACTTGTACAACCAATATGGAAATCAATCTGGTAGTTTCTCAGAAAACTGGGAATAGTTCTACCTGAAGACTCAGCTATACTATACCTGGGCATGTATCCAAAAGATGCTCTACCATCCCACAAGGACACTTGCCCAACTATGTTCATAGCAGCTTTATTTATAATAGCCAGAAACTGAAAACACAGATGTACCTCAACTAAAGAATGGATACAGAAAATGTGGTACATTTACACAATAGAATACAACTCAGCTATTAAAAACAAGGACATCATGTATTTGTAGGCAAATGGATGGAACTAGGAAATATCCTGAGTGAGGTAACCCTGACCCAAAAAAACATGCATGGTATGTTCTCACTGATAAGTGGATATTAGCCATAAAGTGCAGAATAACCACTCCATAATCCACAGATCCAAACAAGCCAAATAACAATGAGGGCCCAAGGGAGGATGGTTGAATCTTTCTCAGAAGAGGAAGCAAAGTAGATATTAAAGGTTGATGGAAGGAGGGAACTGGGTGGGAGAGGGGATTGGGAGGGGAGTGGGTAAGGTAGGTGGGGATCAGGTGTAGGAGAGCAGGGAGAATGGAAACTGGCAGGGTTGGGGGTAGTTGGGGCATTTTTAGGAAGTGCTGGAGACCTGGGATGGGACAAGTCCCCAGGGTATCTATGGGAGCTACTCTAGCTGAGATTCCTAGCAATAGGGGGTGGGGGTGGGGTGGGGTGGGGTATAGATTCTGAACTGGTCACTTCCTGTAGCCAGGCAGGACTCTCAGTGGAGGGATAAGGACAGTAGCCCACCCACAAAACCTTCGATCCAAAATGTGTCCTGCCCACAAGATGTGCAGGGACAAAGAAAAAGCAGAGATGGTTAACCAATAACTGGCCCAGATTAAGACCTATCCCATGGGCAAGAACCAATCCCTGACACTATTAATGATACCCTGTTATTCTTGAGAGGCTCCACCCAGCAGCCAATGGAAAATGATGCAGAGATCCACAGCCAAACATTAAATGAAGCTCAGGGAGTCTTCTTGAAGAGTTGGGGGAAGGATTGAGGACCCCAAGAGTACACAGACTCCACAGGAAGACTAACAAGAGTCAACTAACCTGGACCCTTGGGGCTCCCAGAGACTAAACTACCAACCAAAGAGTGAGTGTGGGCTGGACCTAGCTCCTCTACTCCCCACATATATGTAGATGTGCAGCTTGACAGTGGAGGCTGTTCCTGAATCTGTTGCCTGCCTGTGGATCCTGTTCCCCTAACTGGTTTGCTTCATCTGGTCTCAGTGGGAAAGAATGCACCTAGTCCTGAAGTGACTTGTCCTGGGAGTGGTGTTGATACCCAGGGGGAGGCTCTCTCTTTTCAAAGGAGGAAAGGACTGGGAATGAGAGGAAGATCTGTGTGAGAGAGGAGAGGAGAGGTTAAAATTGGTATGTAAAGTGAATAAATAAAAAGAAAAATGAAAAAACAAACAAACAAATCTCTACAAAAAATGAACAAAAATATCCAACAATGAAAAAAAGAGAATGTATTTATTTAGAGATATAGGTTTACTGTGTCAGGGCCCAGGTCACCGGAGAGGCGAAAGGCAGGAAGGGCCTGCTACCTTCCAGAAGCAGGTCAGGTGCTCTGAACCCCTCTCCAAAGACACAGGGCTCTTTTGGTCTTGGTCCAGAGTCTTGGGAACACGTGCCTATACGTCCTTGGAGAAGGTCAAATAAATTCCTGTCTGGCTGCTTGCTTTTTCCTCATTCCTCAATCAAAGTCAGTCTTCCACACAGGCCTTTCAGCCCCTAGAGTAGGCAGTTCCCTAAAGTCCAGGCCAGCTGTCTACGGGCCATCCTGTAGCCCTTGGGAGGGTCTGTAGACTCCTGGGGTCCAGACCTTCCTAGTCTCTCACTCACACTAGGTCTATGTGAGGCAGAGGCCTAGCACTGACACCACTGCCAAGTTCCCTAGCAGATTCTTGGAGACCCCGCTTCCTAGCCAAGGGGAAAGGAAAGCTTGTTCCCCTTGGAGATCTAAAGCCTTTCAGTAACTTTAAAGAAAATTCTTAATAAGTTGGCCTTGATGTGGGATGGGAAATATCACATAACTCTTTCAGTCTCTTTGCAAGCCCTGTGTGTGGACAGCATCTTACCTTGGGCTGTAGGGATGCTTGACCCCCTTTTGTCTCAGAGACCCAGTTTCTTCATAGTTTATTCTCACAAGGAGGTCACACTAATTGCCCCATCATAGTCTGTTCAGCTGGAACTCTCCTTGAGTCATGAAGGATCTGCTCAGGGTAGAGAGGGCATGAGGATGAACGTATATGATTCTTGGTTTCAGTCTTAGCTCTGTTATTATTACAGATAGGCCCTTGAAAAGTTTCACCTCTCCAATTCTGTGCATCTACAGTTACTTATTTTATAAGGTGCCTGGTATTCATATGGCACAGTTTCCCCTTGGATAAATATAATCAAAGCACTTGTCTCCTAAGTACTCAATTAAGGAGGTCATGCCTACCCAAGTGCTCACACTACCTGACTCTGGTAAGGGCTCAATAGGCAGCAACTATATTCATTAGATAGTTCTTTCTAGAGTCAAACATTTCACATATATCTTTAGTCCCACAGTACAGGGGCCACTATTATTTTTCTAACGGATGAAATACACAAAACGACAGAAGCTTAAGTGACTGCTTTAAGGTCACACCTAGCAGAAAATGGAACCTAAGCTCAAAGTAAGATTTGCCTGTCCGCACCACCTGTCTGCTAGATCTGGCTCCTGGGAAAGTTTCTTCCCTAGATCCCAATTCTCTGCGTCTATCTGCCTACTTCCCACGCCCTCCTTTTCTCTCTAGGGTCTCTTTACATAGGTAGATCAACCTGCCTGAGTACTGGGATTAAAGGCAGTCACCACCAAGCCTAGTGGTTTCCCTTCTTTCAAAGAACAAATCCCCAGCCATCCTTCATCACCCAACTCACAGGTGCTCTCTTCCAGACTCCTCCACACTCCCTGCCACCTCCTGTCTTTGGGCCTTTTTCACAGCAGAACAACCTTGAAGTCTGACTTTGCAGTACAGCAGTGAATGGTTCATGTAGTTCTGCCCACTTTTCCATTGGAGGTAAAATACATTAGTGCTAAAATAATGGCAGTAGCTGGCATTCTTTGTGATAGCTCCAGTCCTGGCAAGAGCCTCAGGTTCTCAGTAGGAGTAACTGTTAAGCCAGGTGCTGAAACATTTTCTTCACAGCATGTCCCACCTCCTAAGTTCATTTGGTTTCAGTCTGCATTTTTTTTTTTTAAACCATGTTCTTCAAAAAACTACCTCTCTGGCAGAGAGCATTACTGGGAAGATTGGGAGTGGGGGTGTATCCTTTACACAAGAATCCAACTCCATTTCAATTTCATCTGCTCCACTACTGCTGAACATAGCCAAGTGTGGGTGAAAAATACAGAACATCCCACCCTGGTAGAGGTTAGGCTCTAGTGAGGGCCAAAGTAACCAAATACACAAATGGACAGGATCTGTTGTATCAGCCATAGCATACGGTTAATGTGGTGAAAGGAGCCCTCTACTGGATGAGACACGATGCTGGTCAAGGGCAGATTTAGGGGAACTATGGAATTACTGCTTACTTGAAGTGAGGGATGAAGGAAGCTGGCCAGGGAGCTAAATGGCAAGTAGCACCTATGTGGCAGCAAGGGACAAATTGAGACTGGGTCTACCAGGTTCCTCAGAGCAGCAGGTGCCAGAGGCTGCTGCCATGTGGGGAAGGACTCAGTTATCTTTAAGGGGCTGGCCACTGGGAGTTTGACCATGCTCCAATGAGTAGATGGGCAACACAAGACTTGGTATAATTTGGGTGTATGCAGAACAAGGGTGGACCTGAAAGAAATGGGGATAGGAAGCAAGCATAAAATTCCCAAATAATTATTTAAAATACTATGTTGGTGGTGGGGGACAGAGTTACTGAGATGGATCATATGAAAGAGCTGGCTCAGACTGGGAACAGGTTAGAGGCTTCAACCTTGTGCTTTCTACCCTGCTTCTCAGGCTGGATCTCTGGAGAATGGCCTGGAAGGAGACAGGAAGACAGTCAGACCATTAACACATCCATCTGCAAGAAGGAAGACCTTTTATTTGGGCCGGAGAAAGGGTCTCAAGATAGCAGCTGCCTTGAATCTGGAGGTTGGGACAGAGCAGGCTACGATGAGGGAGCAGCAGGGGGCCTATGTCTGCACCAGTTGCTTTTAGTGAATTCCAAGTCACCTGAAGAGTATGGTGGAGAGAGGCATGTGCTGTAGTGTTGGGGGCAGGAAACAGCTAGTGATACTCTGGAAAAGGCAGCAGGCAGTATCATCTAAAGCCAAGAATGTGCCCAGTCCCTGCCTGCCTGCCTGCTTGCTTGCTTGCTTGCTTCCTTCCTTTCTTCCTTCCATAATCATCTTCTAAGGAAGAACAGATGTATACAACTCCACTTGTGAGTTTTTTGGTGTAGTAAGACCAAACAACATGTTTCTTTGGACAAGCTTGAACTGCACTTGTTAGAAAAGGCATCATGGAGCCTGGTGTGGAGTTATAGTAACTTCCAGACCAGCCAGAGCAAACAGTGGGACCCTATCCCCTAAAAGAAAAAAAACAAAAAACAAAAACAGGCATCCATCACAATCAACTTACCTTTACTCTGGTGAATATGAGGTACTCTTCCAACAGATCAAGACATGTCCAGGGATTGTAATGCATGCTTAGCACAGTCCCCTTAATTTCAAGTGATTCCCCTACTTTTCACGCAATGCTAGGATTGCCCAAAATGATGCAGTTGAGAACTGCCCTGAGTTCAACAGCCCAGGACAAGTAGCTGGAGTATCTGATGAAAGCCCGTCTGGGTGGACAGATGTTTCCACCTGAGCCTCCAAAACAGAAGCCTGAAGCTGCAGCCTTCCTGGGCATGGAACCCATCCTTTGAAGTTCCTTTGGCCTAGCGCCAGGCACAAGACTGGGGCAAGTTCAAGCAGCTGCCATCCATATTTACTTCACAGGCAGGGGAAAAGCCTAGGACCCTTTGCAAATCACTTGAGGATGTAGGCTACAACCAGTTAGTGGAAGGGGCCTGAATTATGTAGGAAGGCCTGGCATTAGAGCATGGTCCCTGGAACCTTGCCCATGCACTCTACCATTTGCCAAGTGTGACCTGGGATTCGTGAAGTACAGAAATAGAGGTGTTGCTAACTTCCTTCCAAGCAACTCAATATAAAGGACAACTCTATTGTCCTTGTTCTATTTTTTAATGACCAATTTTGTTTTTCCAGACCTTTGGTTCTGGTTACCTTCACATGCCGGAGACATATTCCAGTAGATGTTGCCCCAGGAGGGCACTGTTTTCCAAGACCCTGTCTAAAGATGCTTCTTGGTGGCTCCCAATATCAAGTTGGCTCCTGGTTCAGGGCAGGAAACAGCACAGTAAAGTCAAGGAGTCAAAAGAGAGTCTATCCAAGGTTCCTACTATCCTCCTTATGCCTTCAATGGTGGAGGTTTTCACCAGACTGGGATGTGCCTTAAGTTGCTGCAAGTCAAAGGTCTGCAGGGCAGGGAACAAGTGTAAAACAGAACTTGTGTCCAAAAGCTACACTCTAATTACACGTGCCCAAATAAAATTTGCTTCTTGTAGGACTCTTGCAACCACTACCACTATGGTTAAAGGCACTCAAAATACATAGACACTCATCCCCATGTGTGAATCTGCTGCTAGCATTAGTGACATTTTCTGCTTTTTTCCAAGACAAATATACCCTAACTGAACCCACTAAGGTGGTCATGTGCCACATTCTAGGAGGAATCCTCCACACGACCACCTGCAGCAGGAGGAACACACCAGGAGATGAGTATGTATACCACAGTGACTTTTATGCACAGGATGAAAACAAAGTCCCCTTACCAGGCCCCAAGATAAGACTTTTCTAGCAATCAATTACAGCTCAACTGGGAATTTCTATATAACAAAATTGGTAGTATTTCTTCAAATTTTTGTGTTTTTTATTTATTTTTTCTTTAAAGTCCATTGATCATCACAAAAACCCGGGAAATACAACTAAAGAGAAAACAAATGTCCAACTGAAGTCTAGAATCCAGAGCTACAGATGAGACGTGGCACTGGAAGGGCTAGGTGTGTACAGGGGGCGGGAGGTAATCCCCATGGGCATGGCCTCAGTCGTGGGAGACACAGGGAGGTGAGGCAGCAGCTGGGCGGTTATGTTAACCGCTGCACGATGACAGCGTTGAGAAGGTTGGCTTCCTTCAGGGTTTGGTTCTCATCGGCCAGCTCTTTGTTAGGGAAGGTAGTCATAAGGACAAAACTGGTGGCAGCCATGGCTGGCCGGGCATCCACGATGAAAAGCCGGATGTCGCTGATCCTGGAGGAATAGGGTAAGTGGGAGGTAATGAGTAGGGCCCTTTGCTGTTGCCCCCAACCCTGGCCTTTGAGAAGAGGAATACATCTGAAGGCTCCTTGTCATCATGCCTGCTTCCCTGTGTCCCTTCTCTACAAAGCAGCCAAAGTTGTCACCTGGAAGCACATCAGTCTCATTTCCTCCCCTGCCTAATTCTGGAAACAGAATTCTTCCTTATACCCTACCAACAGAAGTTTCTTTCTGCCACTATGTAGCAGTGGCTCATGAGAGCCTGGACATACAAGATGCAGCCTAGATCCCTCACCCACACTCTGTACAAGCTGTCACTTGGGTAGGGTTAACCAGTGAGGTGAAGCTAAAGCAGTAACTAGTTGGTAAGATGGCCCACAACCCTCTCAGAGGGAAGCACCAACATTAGGAACAATTGGTCAGCACTCAAAGATTGCCAAACTACTCAGTGGCCCACATCTGAGTTCTGGCTTAGCTGGTCCACCATGGACATCCTCTTTGAAAGGAGCTGCCAAGTATCTTCACTGGTAATAGGCCCCTAGCACCTCTCCTGCTAGTCTCTTCATTCCATGGTGCCTTAGTTTCCCTAAGTTTAAAATCACAGAGACACTTCCTTTGAATAAGGAACCCGGTGGCTTAATCCTAATGATGAGGAATGAGACCTACAGACTTGAACAGACCCAGCTACTTGTACTTTCATTATCCCAACCCACTGCCTCCTCCAGGGAAGGCATGGATTGCCTGATTGTGTCCATGAGGGAGAACACTGCCTGCTTCCCACAGATCTATGCTAGACTCTCGGACTAGACACTGCTGGCAAAGGGTAGTCCAGATAGACCAGGTACCTGTGGCTGTGGTTAAATTTCTGCACTAGCCTTCCGCCATCTGCAAGCCGGATTTGGATGTTCGTGGTAGGTTCTGCCTCATTGATTAAGATGGACGAGCTAGCTTTGGCTTCATTTTCTGCTTGCTGGGCTGGAGAGCTAGTGTTTAATACTTGGGGGGCCGTGCTGAGGAGAAAAAGAGTACATCAGGGCAGTGTAGAAACAAGGTCCTCACAGAGGCATAAGGCAGAAATCTTTGGGTTCTCACTGAGCAACTGCTATGTGCCCAAACCTGTATCTAATACTGTTGTCCAGAATTTACCTCAAACTGCAAGCAACAATTACTCAGGTCAGGGTGCTCAACCTAGGTGCCGTATGTGACAAAGTCTAGAAAGAGGACAGCTTGTAGTTGTAGAGATGAGACTGTTGTGAGGTGTAGAACAGATTAGGATGGCTCGGTTTCAGTGATGTGGCTGGAGGATGCATTCCAAATATGTGACCAAGGCAGCCTTGGCAAAACTGCAAGTGACTGGTAGTGTGATGTTCTTCAGGCAGACACCCTCTAGTACAGTGGTTCTTAACCTTTAATGCTGCAACCCTTTAATATAGTACCTCATGCTGGAGTGACCCCAAACCGTAAAGTTATTTTTGTTACTACTTTATAACTGTAATTTTGCTAGTTACGAATTGTAAAATATCTGTATTTTCCAATGACCTTAGGTGACTGCTGTGCATGGACTGTTTGTGACCTCCCACCCCTACATACAAAGGGGTCACAATCCACAGACTGAGAACTGCTGCTCTACTATGAACTCACAAGTGCATTTATTTCATATGTGCCAACTCTGGTAATAGTGAAGTAAGGATTCCTAAAGGTCAGCTAGGGGCCTGGTAGTGTACAGGATAGTCACACAATGAACAGGATGGAGCATCTGCCAGTTCTCTGTGCTCACATCTTAAGAAGGACATGGACCAGGATCCAAATTTACCCATTAGCTGTGTGTGGCCTTGGGCAAACCAAGTTACATTTAAACAAAACAAAACAAAACAAAACAAAACAAAACAAAACAAAAAAAAAAAAAGAGACAGATCTTACTATGAAGCTCATGTTGGGCTAGAACTCACTATGTAGTCTGGGCTGCCCTAGGGCACATTGCAACTTTCTGCCATAGCCTCCATAGTGGTGGGATTATAAGCATATACTACCATACCCAACTTTCAGTCCAAGAAATGGATTTTCTTTTCTGTGAAGAGATAGGGGCTGAGAGAATTAAAAGTGGAGCCAAAAGACTACCAACCACACTCCTGTATGTGAGGAGCTGCTTTTATGTCAGATTCCTGGCCTGTAAGACCCAAGTCTGGGACAGTGGCAAGCATCATGCTACCTGTCTCTTACAGAGGTCCTGAGTTCAATTCCCTGCAATTACATAGTGGCTTATTTTCATCTATGAGATCTGGTGCCCTCTTCTGGCCTGCAGGTATACATGTAGGCAGAATACTGAATGCATAAGAAATAAATCTTAAGGAAAAAAATAATCCTTTCTCAGGCCTGGAAGATAGTATAGTTTATAGTACCAGTTCACGGCTTGCTTGTGCTACAAGTCAGACCTAGCTTTAAAAACTAAAACAAGACCTTGAAAAGAACTTGGGGTTGGAGATGGGAAGTCATGCTTTTGCTCTTCTTCCCAATGTAGCCATATTGAATAAATATTTTTGTGTTCCATTATTAAAAAGAAATTGAAGAAACTGAGGCACAGTGAGCTAAAGTTGTCAAGCACTGATGATCTGAGGTGGAGGACACAGGGAATAATCCTAGCCATCTGGGTCTAGCATGTGCTCTTAAAACAGGGTTAGGCCTTGGAGTTACAGATACAGGCAGAAGTGGGGAACCTGACCCCAAGACTCACTTTCCTCAATTAAACAAAACAACACTAGACTTGATGTGGTTGAGAGAGAGAGAACAAGAATGACAGAAGATGAAGCTGGGTAGGTAAGTAGGGTTGGAATTGGGAGAGGGAAAGTGAATACAGTCAAAATACACTGGATGAAATTCTCAAAGACTTAAAAATTGTTTAAGGAAAAAAAAGAGTAAACAGCCAAGCATGGTATCTTATGACTCAGGAGTTTATAGTGAGACCCGATCTCAAACAAACAGACACTTCCTAGAAAAATTGAGAAAGTAGCTCAAAAGACACATTGCACTTGGCATATACTAGAGGCACAAAACTTGCTCAAAGTTATCTAGGATGTCTATAGTGTTGACAGTAAGAACAGAGACTAGAAGAAGCCTAGTCTGGCACTGGTCAGTACTTAGGCCCTAGCGAAAAGCCTGACTCTCCAAGCTACGGCTCTTATATGTAGACAGGGGACCAAAGTAGGGTTAAAGTCACAAAGTATGGGAATGCTTAACACAGCACACAGCAGAAAACATGTACATGCTATTTTTCTTAAAGGTTGTCAGAATTTTAAACCAAAATCATTTAAGAGATGTTAGGTCTAGTCATGAGTTCTAAATGCTCTTTCAGAAAAGATAGGAGAGAAAGGCAAACACTCTGACACTGAGCTTCATGATTAGTTAAGACCAACATGCTTGGAGAACATCAGTTCCAAACCACTTCACATAGCCTTCTGCCTAGTTCTTCTGAGAACTGCTTCCACCTAAGCTCTCCACAAGAGCTGGCCACCTAGACAACAGTAATGGGATTTCACCCACGGGCAGGAAAGGCAAGCTTTAACCTCTATAACCAGAGGCTTTTCTTTGCTGTCTCCCTGAAAATGCAATGGAACTGAAGCCTCTTTCATGCTCGTCGCCTTCACAATGGAATGAACTAGTGCTAAGGTAGTTTCTTCAACAATCCCCAATACTAGAACCCCAAATCTCAGGTTTGTTTTATATTTGAGATATACCTGAAAAAAGATTTTAGCTCCTAATTATTTTGGATGACAAAAAGATAATGAACCTAGGTGTGATAGGTGGTACATGCTTCTAACTCTAGCACTTTGAGGCAGGAGGATACTGAGACAGAGGCTAGCTGTGGGCAACAGAATCCCAGTCTTGACTGGGCTACACACTAAAAAAAAAACCTTATCTCCAAAGGAATAGAAGGCCCTCCCAGGGCTATGATGTCCTCGGGCTACGCTCCTGGGGGGCCGAGCTGGATAGGAAGTTGCAAGTTTCTTAATCCCAGCATGCCTTTTCTAGGCTCACAGCATCCAGGAGATGACAGCTTCTCCAACACTCAGGATTCTGAGTCAAAGCAACAGCTATGCTGTTCACACCAGGCAGTTCTATATGCACTGGCTCCTTTATTCCTCCCAACCACAATCCCGAGGGGAAGGACTCTTATCAATCCTACTTTACAGCTGAAGACACTGAGGCTGTGTAGTCTAAGGTCACAAAGCTGTAAAGGAAAGACAAGCAGAGACTTAACTCAGGTCTGCAGACTCCAGAACCCAAACTTTCCTTACTCTCCCTCCTCCAAAACAAAACTCAACTACTCTGCAAACAATACAGAAGTCCTCATAGTGAGAACACAGGATTGGCTAGTGGGACTGATGGTCCAACTGACATTGCTTCTCACCTGCCCAGTTTCTGGCCCTCGCCAGTGAAGGCTTTGAAAGCTCCCTTGGGCTTCACGAAGTCCTCGTCCCGATGATCCTCCATATCCAAGTTCACCTGCCCACCGTGAGCTAACCGCCGAAGCTCTGCAGGAACCTCCCTAAGGAAAAAGGCAATGTTGGGGTTTATTGTGAGAAGGGTGGAAACACTGGTTAAGTTGTTACTGTCAACTTGATACCCTCTGTAGTTATCTGGGAAGAGAACCTCAATTGAAGAACTGCTTTCCCCAGATTGGCCTGTGGCCATATCTCTAAGAGTTTGTATTCACTGACAAGTGACGCAGGAAGGCAGTCCACTGAGGACTACACAATGTCTAGGCAGGTGAATCTAGCTATGTAAGAAAGCCAGCAGAGCAGGAGTCAGTGAGCAAACTAATAAGCAGCTTGTTACAAACCCCGTTCTCTTTTAGTTGCTTTCAGTTATATGTTTAATCATAGCAACAGAAAGCAAACTAAAACACTGCACGAGGTAAGATCAAACCTCTCAATCCCTTCTCCTTCCATTTTGTCTCTTTATCTCTCCCTTTCCCTTTTCCTGAGGGCTTTCTTGAGGAGATAAACTGGGGAGAAGCAGAGGGAAATGAACCCCCAAAGCCACCACAGCATTTTTAACCCCAACGGCCTGAGAGGATAGAGACTGGTCATGGTGTAGTCACCAGGGTTTGGTTATGGAAGTGCTACTTGTCTGTCTCCACCTTCTCAGTCACAGTACAGCCTATTTATTTGGCTACTTAGTTATGCCTCAGGGAAAAAGGCAAAAAATGGCCAAACTTTTTTGGAGTGATCTGTGAATCTTTATGTCAATTGTGCTAAATCTGTTTTAATAACTTTACTTTTCTTCCTTTCCCACCCGAAAGCTCATTCATTAGAGTGAGACTAACATGACCTTTTCTGCTTACCCTCTACGGATAGACTCCAGAAACTGGGCATTGGATGGGTCTTGGTAGCTTCTAAGGTCACCATTGTCTAGGCTGAATCCAGTTTTCCAGAGCTTTAGCACTACATGAACCTGTGACAACAGGAGGTAATAAGCAGTTAGTTACAATGACAGGAACCTAGAAAATGCAACTGAACCTACAAATGAGGTTTTCACTATTTCATGTTACTACAAAAACCATTAACAGTCAGACAGATACGCACATGACAGGGGTATCAACCAAGTACGTAAGCACCAGCCTAAACTAGAAACATGCTATGACGCAGGTTAGGAGATGATTCAATTCCGGAAAGCCATGGCTCCCTATTTTGTAGTTATTAACTCATGACAGTAGCTCCCAACTGTTCTTGTTCCTGAAGATCTAAGCCCCTCTTCTGGCCTCTGTACTCATGTGCATATCCCCTACCCCCTTCATATATATTAAAAAAAAAAGAAAGAAATTTCTAGAAGATATATGCAATTTGTCAACTTCCTGTACATACTCACAGAAAAAAAGTTTGAAAGGCTAAGAACTAATGCACTGGTGGCTGCTGCTACAAGTCTATAAAGTTTTACTGTCTTCCTGCTTGACTTTATTTGGGAATAAAACTGATTTAAAATAAAATAAAATGAATGTCATGAATAAAAATGATTTAAAATGTACATCACAGAAATAAATGAACACAAAGGTAGGCCAAAGTATTTTGTAGCATAATGTTAAGATTTAAAAAAAAAACTCAAAATTATATAGTATCATTTAATAGAGGATATGTGTATGTGTGTGTGTGAATGTATGTGGAAGATAAAGAAAACTCAAACAAAACGAAACAAAACCAACCAAATTCATCCATATTCCAGGTCTTCTTAGGCATTTTCAAGGAGGTTCTTCAACTATCCCCAAAATACCAGAGAACCTCCCCTCCCACCACACACTGCCCCCTGTATAAAGAACATTGAAGAAACCATTCTGTGTCCATCTTCTTCCTCACCCCTTGCCCTGGCCCTCTGCCCACCAAATGAAAGCTCTCTCATTTTTATGTAAGTCCCTGTTGAGACCACAGCAGGCTTGTCTTTTAGACGCTGCTCATTCATACATGTAACTATTCCCTTTTGAAATGGGCACAATGAACAGTCCACAAGCGTCTCTGAGGAAGGCACACTCACATCCTGGCCTGAATGCCGCCTCCTTTCTCCTGCCACATAGGCAGACTCTTCCTCTGGTGCTGCTCCAAGGCGGTAGCCCCCTCCTGCAAATGGCTATAAAGGACAAGTTCGTAAACACTTGGTAGTGGAATTACTCAGGTACAAAGACATATATAGGCTAAGGCAGAAAGGCAACATTCTGACTGAGCTTGTTAACTATGAATAGCAAACAGGGGCAGGATAAGAGGTGAAAGCTGGAATACCCAGCTAAAGGGGACAGCTACCACTCTCAGTATAAACTCAGTAATAATGGCTATGCAGGAATATGGGTATAGGACAGCAACAATGACTTTTTGATTTTCCCAAGGACAGAAATCTTTACATAAAAACCGACAATAAATCTGGGCTTGATGGAGCACACCTTTAACCCCACCACTTGAGAAGCGGAGGCAGGCATCTCTGTGAGCTTGAGGCAAGCATGGTCTACAGAGAGAATTCCAAAGACAGATAAGGCTACATAGAAAAATCCTGTTTGGAAAAAAAAAATCAACCCCCTCCCAAAAAAAACCCTCCCCCCAAACCAGTAATGAGTTTAATTACAGTGAAATAAAGGAAAACACTAAGCCAGCCAAATTGGATAGGTATGTTTCTGAGCTCTGATCCAGCACACAGACCCTACACAGGAGAACAAGGAGCCAAGTGAAAAAAACAAAGAAACCAATCTCTGCTAGAGAGAAGCAGGCCTCCTTCTCCGCTGTGAAACTCAATTCCTTTGGCTACAACAGCACTTATGCTCACTCTCGGTTTACTGGTCTCTCCAGGGCTCTTGGTCACTCGTTCCACAGCTACAGCCCCATGCTCTTTGGCACCCTTAAACAGATCATCCACCAGCTCGTTGGGACTTTTCTTCCGGGGAGGGCCAACAATCTGCTGTCCACTTCTCTCTGAGCCCCCAGCATAAAATCTGTGTATAGAATGTCAAACACACCAAAAATGAACAGGAGATGTACCAGGTTCTGGGCACACTGAAGCAAAGGGTGCAATGTCTCTTGTCTTTAAGGAACTTATTGGCTAGCTAGGAAAACATGTAAGGGTACAGGCAGATATGATGCAGTGGGAGCAGCCATGAAGTCAGTAAGGGTGTCGGGGACAATGGTGGTGGTGGCATGGGGATGAGGAGACAGGGACAACAACCAAGGCTGCCAAGATATCTCCTGGAACCTCTTGAGAATGCGGTTATCAGGTAAAGATGAGGGAAGAACATTCCAGGCATGCACAGTAACACATTAATGCAGGAGAGTTTCAGCAGGAGCCATCCGTCTGGAAGCCCCTTTCCAGGAGGAGGCAGCTGCGGTCCTAGTCAGAAGCAGCTAACTCTAAGAGTTCTGGATTAATGTAGGTGGTGGAGTTAGTACGAACAGCTAGGATCCAGTCCTGGCTCTGCAACTGTATGACCTGAATAGTAAGCCAGTGCACTGCTTTGCACATTTTGTTGCTTTAAGATGAAAGAAGGATTACATGCCCTACCTACCTGCTCCTTAAGTCAGGGTCGAGGTTCGAATCAGCAGAGGTATGCAAAAGAGCAAGCAGAGCAATGTACATATGAGGCCGACTGACACCACACCAACAACTCCCCCAAGACTCGCTTCACCTGCCATTCTTATGATGTACACTGGGAGCCTCAGGAGATGCACTAGAAGCCAGGGAAGCTCCAATTTCAAAAATAAGCTTCAAGATACCTACATCAGGTATTCTAGTAGTCCAAGAACAGCTTGAGATTAAGTCAGTACTTTTATTAATCGGGATCTAAGAAGGCGTAGTCATGTAGCTGCTTCCTCATCAGTCTTAAATTAATTCAGCAATTTGTCTCTAAAAGGGACCAGTGGGAATTTGTAAAAATTAATCTTGGCTTGTAATTCTCACAATTTCCCTAGAACAAGAGGTACTGCTTAGGCCCTGGCTGAGAATGTTGTTTCAGGTCTAAAGTAGCCAAGGAAGCCAAAAAGCTGTGAGACAGTGGAAGGTCACAATGAGAGCTGTGACCAGGCTGGAAAGGTGGAGGTGGTATTCGGGAGCTAGGCAGTCACACATAGGGCTGTGATAGTGCTTTCTACTTGAGTATAAAACCTTAAAATTACCAACATCTTCAAGTCTCCAGTATATTTAAAAGCAAAGTTCTGAAGTAGTGTGAAGCACTACAAGAACATGTGACTTCTCAGATCTCCATGGGGAAGCCACTACAGTTCCACAATGGTTAGCTTCTCATCTCCCTGAGGAATGCTTGAAAGACCAAAGCAGACCCATGGAGAATAAACGCCTGAGAAATGAGGCTATAGTCAGCTTGTTCTTGTTCAATCCAGGTAAATACAGTTCTGTCTGGGCTGAAAAGTCTTAGTTGAGGGATCGTTAAGTCTTGGTTTAAGAACTGGGAGCCTGTGAATAACAGCCTTAAAAGTATTATATTCTTGACCTGGTATTTCTGTTAGAGGAATTACTATAAGAAAATAATTCAAAAGTGGCCTAAGATTAATATAAAAGGTGTTCACAGAATTGACATTTACAGTAGTATAGACACAGACACACCAAAACTATGGGATGTATGGGCTAGCAAAGTCACGGAAAACAGGAGTTTCAGTGTCAGCAGAGAAGTATCTAAGACCTTGCTTAATCCAACACAAGAAACTAATCCTCTTCACCATGTTATAATCAGAACAGGACTGCATAAAAACATAACAAAATATTAACGGTAATTATCAAAGAATAAACGCTACACTTTCACTCTATGAGTCTCATATTTTCTACAATGAAACAATAATTCTATTACAAGATCCCAAAAAGTAAAAAAAGCATGATTGTGTTGGGAGGATACATATTTATAACTCTATTTTTCTACTTATTGTGTAATTTATTTATATGGATAAAAAATAGCACAAACAGATACTTGGCTATTTCTGTGTTGTGGTATTATGGGTAACTTGGTAACTTTCTCATTCTTAGAAGTTTTGCTTCCCTCTTTATAATATTCTTCTAAAAATACCTCCTTGTAACAATTAGAAAGAGGAAAAAAAAAAAAAAAAGCCCCAGAACATGACAAAGTGGGGAGAGAGTGCAGCAGTAATGAGATGGGAATTATTGCTAAACTACACAGAGCAAACTGCTCTTAGGATATTATACCTCTATGCACAGCAGTGGTGGTTGACAATAGTGAACATGTGTCCCACGCCTTCTCCTAGGTGATTTAAACACCACTGTGTACTTCTGATAAATTGTGCTCCCTCTCAAAGCCTTACCTCTGTCCCTCTTCTTCCTCCTCCTCTTCATCTTGGTCATGAATGAGGTCTCTGAAGGATGTCACTCTATTATCACTGGAGACAGGAAGGGACAAAATGATTTCAGGAATAGTTAAGGAAAGGCGACACCTGTATCAACTAGGGAGGTGGACACTAGAGTGAGATGTTGTGGTCTGAAGACAACACAGACAAAAGACAGACCTACGTTTAGATAACAAAGGAGGTGGGATTTGCCTGTTAAAGTCACACAGGACTGAGAATAAATTAGCAAATGTTATTGTGAGGTAAAATGGAATCTAATTTAAGCTGTTCTGGAAATGGGGGAATGAGCTATTCACTATTTCTAAAGCAAGCTACAGAGGGCTGGAGAGTTGGCACCATGGTTAAGAGCACTTGATGCTCTTGCAGAGGACCAAGGTTTGATTCCCAGCACACAGTAGCTCACAACCATCTGTAACTCCAGTTCTGGGGAATCCAACATCCTCTTCTGACCTCTGTGGGCACCAGGCATGTACATGGTGCACATACATACATATAGGCAAAATACTCATACATACAAAATTAAAATTTTTTTACTACTGAATAGTTTTATTATGCAACTTTTAACATGTAAGGCATTGACTGTTGGATTTATAAAGGCAATTAGGCACTAGTCTTACAGATAAACAACTATCTACTATAACAATGCACAACGGGCTGTGGCAGTACCCATGACCTTATGAACACAGGAGAGAGTCTTTCTCTCCTGTCTTCTGTGAGGGAAAGAAAGACTTCCTACAAAAAGACACACTTGAACCATTACCAAGGAACCAGTGAACAGGCAACTGAATGGAAAAAGGATGGTGGAGATAGTGGGAAAGGGAACTAAAACAGCATTATGGAAACACATGTAAATGCAGAGACAAGAGACTAACACACTAGAGGAAGGTCAAGGAGTCCTGCAGAATGAATGTGAGGGAGGCAGCACTAGAAAGATCCCTGCTTGTTTCTACTGCAGGATAATTTTTTAAAAGTTTCTTTAGATCCTTTGTTTAGATTTAGATCCTCATGCCTCAGTCAGTCTCCCAGGTGCTCAGATTATAGGCATGAGACACCTCACCTAGCAAGTATTATTACTAATATTCAGGACAGCAGGGTTGGGCGAGTCCCACAGGGTGTAGCGGAGAGATTTGAGGGGTTAGTTCTGCAACTGTTTTCAACTGTCAATTTTTTCCCTTGTTTGAATCTATTCTCAGTAAACAAAGGTTTAAGGACCATGAGACATGCATTTCATTTATAAAGATAAAAAAAGGGTCCACTTTTATTTCTTGAGTAAAGCAGCTTTCCTACAATGTAGAATGGGAAGGGGCAATTCAGGTTCATGATACCAGGCAGAGAGGGAACAGCTGTTTGCTATGTCTTAAAGATTTGTTTCAGGGGAGTAAGCAGAGAACAAGGGAAGTCTGAGGTTTCATCTGTTGGAAACAAGAAGACAAAGCCACAGCAAATACAGTTCCTGCTTGAGTTAACTGGGAGTAACCTCCAGGTATTCCTGGAGGGCCACATGACAGAATAAAGGATTTCAGTAATAACATCTACACCAATGCCTACAGTGGCAACTTCCACTCACTTCCAGTATTCAGTTCTCTGAATAAATGAGAGGCTAGGACTGAGAATCCTTTGGAAAATTTTCCTACTGTTTTGTTGTTAAACAGATTCATAAAAAAAATACCTGCTTGAGCAAATAACATTCTCCATATGGGATTTACCTTTCTCCCAAATGTATGTAGGGAAATCCAGTAGTGTAGCAGGATATTCCCCCCCCACACACACACACACATTTTAAAATAAAGCTCAGTAATTTGGGAGGAGCTAATGTGGGAGGAGTGAAGACAGAGAAGGAGAGGAAGAGGAGGAGGTAGGAGGGAGAGGACAGATGTAACAGTCATGGAGAACTACGGATGCATCAAGAACGGTAATGGGTAACAAATTTTATCTAAGGTTAGATATTGGGTAACAACTCTATGTGGGCATCTTGTTAATTGAACCATTTCCAAATATATAAACATTGGATAATCTTTAAGCATAATAGTCTTCATTCTACCAGGTAACTCGGGCATAGTGGGTATTCTGGGGTTTAGCCAAGTTTTGTGAAGACAGCATGGTAGATTGGCAGAGCCATTTCCCACACTGGCATCTTGTAGGTGCTAGGGCTGATGTTTCTGGCTAGCTGAAACTGCGGTCTCTCGGGTCTAGTTGTGGCAGAGGTGGCCTCTGGCTGCTTCCAGCTGTGGTGTGCTTGGCTCTAGCCGCGAACATGACGGCCTGAGCTAATACACTTAGATAGTTGGTCGGCCAGTGCTGTGGCATTTTAAAATATTAACATCAACACAGTAGCACCTGACATACTCAGTGTGGGTGCAGATGGTTCCCATGCCAATTCCACTCTGCACTTGGGATCTTAGACATGTATGGAGAGCTTTTGGGGCTGCTTGACAGGAATCTGACATTGGCCAAGGACAAGGAAATGGGTTTTAGGCAGGAATCTGACATTGGGCCATGACAAAGAAGTAAGTTCAGGCAGGAATCTAAGTCTTAGGCTAGAACAAAGAAGTAGGTTTCAGGTATGAATATGACTGTGGGCTAGGACAGGGAAGTAGGGTCAGATATTTTTGTCATCCTGATGAGCCCTTAGAAACAGTGATCATGAGACTTTGTTTATTGCCTTGTTTGTTCCTTGACTATTTGCAGCTATTGTATTGCTGGTTCCCCAACCTAGAACTGACCTAAAATACTTGCATGTAATTAAAATGGTTTAAAAGAAAATTGGAAAAAAATAAGATCGCCTCAGCCTTCAGCCTCAGAACTGGCTGGGGTCATGCTACATTGTTGTCTAATTGTCTCTTTTCTTTTTAATCCTTACTCCTGTGCTAGAGAACCTGTTGACTGACTGGACTGGCTTGGTCAGATGGTAGGAGCTCCAGTAAGTGGGATACAGTGAAGGACACTGTGGGAATTGGAAGTGTGCGCAAAGGACAGTAAAGAAGATTTGGGCCAGCTGTAAGTAAACCTTGTAGAAGGACAAGGTAATGGTAAGATGTGTTTTGTGTATGTGTTTACTGTTATGCTAAAATCTAGAGAAGTGAAGTTAATTCTCATAGATATTTTTAGTCTTTGGACCCTGACTCGAGATAGTTTACACCCTAGACATGGGTTTCAGAAAAGCAGTCCTCCCCAACAATCTGGGGATGCTTTAGAGAAAGAGAAGGAAAATGAACGTAAGCTGTCTCAGAGCTCTCCTAGGAACAGGTGGAGGTCAGGAGACGTCCTGCCTCCTCTCTGGCTCCTACTGGAGGAATGTTTAGTTTTGGAACCCTTACGTAGGATATCTGGGTCCCTTTTGTGGGACATCTAGTCATCTCCCTCTCTGTCTATTGTCTGTCCTTGGTGCACCAGTCTGTCCATGTCTGTCAGTTTATGTCTATGTTTTTGTTTCGTTGCTTAAATGTTTTTCTGTGTTTCATGTTCAAAAGAAAAAATTGGTTGAAACTTTATCTGCTGGTTGTTCACCCCTTGATTTAGTTTTAACTCATTTGAAAAAAAAAAAGAAAGAAAAAAAAGAAAGGAGAGGAAAGGAAAGAAAGAAAAAGTAAAATGCGGTTTCAATTGGCCTAAGGAGCCCTGCACCTGTGGTTAGGAGTCTAGCACAGCTGGAGAAGCCCTGCCATGATCTCATTGTCTGTAAAAGCCGCTCTTAAATGGGCCAGCAGTTTTTTGGCTTCTATGGTAAGGAGCTGACGGTTGTTTCTCCTAGAAAAATCTGTGACTATGATTATTGGGTTCACCAGGTGACAAGGTGCTCTTCCCTTGAAATTACAGCTAGAAAAAGTAAGAATTTTGTCCAGTTTAAATAAGTAATGTGTGCAGCCACTTCATTTTTGTCTCTGACTGGTTTTAAAAGTATAAATATGTTCTGCATGTCTTGGTTATAGATTGTTGGCTTATAAGTTATTGGATATGATTAAAAATTTGTAACATTGGTAACAGAAAGTTGGTTTAAAACTGGTGACTCAGGGTTGGAGTCATTCTAAACAGCAACACGTGGCATGAGCCGACCCAGGGAAACAGGTCTCTAAAGACACGTCTAAACTAGGTAACATATTATGTGTTATAAAGACTTATAAAAGGTTTAGGGCAGTGTCTCTTTGAAGTATTAAAGCCTGCACTGTCTTTCGTTCATGTGCAGGAATTGGCAGCCAAACTTTGTAGCATGGGAGTAATTCAGCTGGTGTTTTTAGAGACTGGATTGTTCCTTGGAGGTTGAGTTTTGCTTTCTAAAGTTATGGTTGTGCTCTGGTGTTACAAGGGAAACTCGAAGACTGTGGTTGAATTACCAGTGTTCAAGTGGCTGCAATTTGCAGTTAGATCACAGGTTTGGGATTTTAACTCACACATATTTGTAATTAAGAAAAAAATCAGGCAGGTGGAGATTGTTGCATGCTTTGTGAAGGGTTGATGAGGCTATGGAACTTGTGGAAGCATTGTAGCCTCACTTGCCTACTCTAGCTGCCATTCCAAGAAATGCATATAGAATTATTATAGATTTGGGTAGACTGTTTTTATACTGTTCCTTTACATTCTGGTGACGGTGGGAGGTTTGCATTTAGCTAGTTTGCTTGTAATTCTGGAGAATCCATGAAGTGATGTCACTGGAAAGTTTTGCCTCAAGAAGTAGCTAATAGTCTTACATTATGTAAGAAATTATGTTGCTGTTTTGGTACAAGAAGTTAGGAGTTTGAATCTTTCAGTGTATATTATTATATGGATATTTTATTAGCTGATCCCTCCAAAGGAGTTTTACTACAAGCCTTTGCTCTCATACGATGAGCTTTAAAATTTTGGGGAGTGCTTGTTGCTCCAGAAAAGACTCAAAGGCAGTATCTTTTTTAATATTTGGGACCTCAGTTATATCCTAAACAGACTGTGGCACAGAAGATTCCAATAAGAAAAGTTAGGACTGGAGAGATGGCTCAGCAGTTAAAAGCACTGACTGCTGTTTTGGAGGTCCTGAGTTCAATTCCCAGCAACCACATGGTGGCTCACAACTATCTGTTATGGGATCTAGTGCCCTCTTCTGGCTTGCAGGTGTACATGCAAAAAGAGATAGTTTGCTTTTAATGATTTTCAAAAGTTGTTAGGAGATATTAATTGGCTAAGACCTCATCTTAAGCTTACTACAGGAGACTTAAACCTCTGTTTGATAACCTCAAGGGAGATACTAATCCCTTGACAATTAACTGATAGCTTTGCAGAAAGTAGAGGAAGCCATTAGTCAACGACAGATACATTATACAGACTAGTCGATTGTTGGCTGTTTGCATTATTGCTACTCATGTGCCCACAGAAGTTCTTTGGCAAAAGGGACCATTAAAGTGATTCATCTTTCTTCATCTCCAAGTAAAGTTTTAACACCCTATTATGAAGCTGTAGCTTTGTTAATACAGAATTGTAGAATAGAATCAAGAAAATATTTTGAGAAAGAACTTGATGAAATATTTATTCCTTATTCCAAACAGCAGTTAAATTGGTTATTGCAGAATACTGATATTTGGCCTATTGCATGTGCAAACTTTTCAGGCAAAATTGATAATCATTAGCCAAAAGACAAGATGTTACAGTTTTCCTCTATGCATGCTTTTGTATTTCCTATGAATTTACGCACGCAGCCCATAGAAAATGCGCTTACTGTATTTACAGATGGCTTATCTAATGGGAAGGCAGCATGTGTGACTGGATCACATGTTCATTCTCTTGAGTTTCCTCCCATTTCAGCACAAGTTATTGAACTACATGCTGTAGCCACTGTTTTTGAAATGTTGAAAATATCAAGCTTTTAATTTGTATACTGATAGCCAACATATAGCTTTTGGTTTACAATTGCTTGAAATTGTTCCTTTTTTTTTTAAGATATTGCTTATTCTCATTTTGCAATTATTTATGCAAATACAACTTAATGTAAGAGAACATACTGTTCCTTAACTTTGTAGGACATTTAAGAGCTCATATTGGACTGCCCAAACCCCTTAGTGAGGGCAATGCCACAGCTGATTTGTACACCAGGAAGGTTATAGGCCTTACACAGGAACAGTTAGCTAAACAATCTCATTCTTTACACCATCAAAATAGTAATAGCTTGAGACAACATTTTAGTATTTCTAGAGAATGTGCATGTCAAATTGTAAAGACTTGTCCTGAATGTCCTCAATTTCTTCCTGTACCACATAATGGAGTTAATCCTCGAGGATTCATACCTAATAAATTATGGCAAATGGATGTTACTCATATTTCTGACTTTGGAAAATTAAAATATGTACTTGTGACTATTGACACCTTTTCAGGCTTTCTAGTTGCAACTGCTTTAACAGGAGAAGCAACTAAAAATGTAATTAGTCATTGCCTACATTGTTTTTCTATGCTGGCTGTTCCAAATCAGATTAAACAAATAATGGTACTGGCTATTACAGTCAAGCATTTGAGATGTTTTGTCAACAATTTAATATTACCCATATTACTGGGATTCCTTTTAATCAAGGACAAGGTATTAACAAATAGGTATTGTGGAACTTTCAAACAATATCTTCATGAAATAGAAAAGGGTAAGTTATATCCCCATACACGACTAATTTATTTAGATCATGTTATTATATTTTAAAATTTTAAAATTTGGATGCCAAGGAACTGAGTGTCTATGGCATCCTACAACTAGGCATACTTATGCATAGGTGAAACAGAAGGATCCACTTACAGGCATATGCCATGATCCAGATTAGGTATTTAATATAGGGAAGAGGGGATGTTTGTGTTTTTTCCCACAGGATGCTTAAGGAGCATGCTGGCTGCCAGAATGATTGGTGAGACATGATGATGCTTGGACCAAGAATGATGCTGACCTGTGTGCTTGCTGAGTGCCCTGACAATAGTGACTGGGAAGCTGTATTGGATACATGTTCCTGACCCACCTTTGCTTGCCTATATCCCAGATTAGATAAGCTGCCTTCCTTCAAGCTTTTAGACCTTGTGGAACAGAGAATCAAAAAGAGAAGTTATAACGACTCTTCTACTTCCTTTAATGTGACCAGTTATTCTGACTCATTCATGGACTGGCTTAGAAATCAACCCAATACTGGAAATGACAGTCTTCATTTGGAAGGCTGGTTCTGGACATTTTCAGAGACATTTGGAAGTTAGCTGCAGTTCTCTATGATGTTAGTAATAGATAAAGTTGAAGCAGGATCTGGATTTCAAACAAGTGTTAGTGTATGTGTTAAGGCTCTTTTAATTGTCATGTTAAAATTACTTTCGTTTCTTCTATAGTATCCAATGTAAGTTGTATTGATTGTACACTTTCTAATTGTGTTAGTGTGTTGAAATCTGGCATGGCTGGTATGGTGGCTATCAAATAGTTTTTGTCTTATTGCCTGTGAGTACTACAGAACCTTGGTATTCTGAAAAAAGCTCGCAAGTACTGGAAGAAGTGGGTCAGGCTTTAAGCAGAAGCAAGAGGGTAGTAGGCTTGATTACTGTTGGCATAGCAGCTTTGATTACGTTAATTGTTAGCACCACTGCTTCTGCAATTGCTTTGATACAAGAAGTTAAGACAGCTACATTCGTTAATCACCTAGCAAAAAATGTTACTAATGTTCTGAGTATTCAAGAGGATTTAGACAGTCGTTTGGAACAACAGATTGATGCTCTTTATGATACTATTCAAAATATTGGAGAGGAGGTTCAGGGTTTAAATGTAAGGAGCCATCTCGAGTGCCATGCCAAATACCAATAGATTTGTGTTACTTCTAAAATTTACAATGACCGCCACTATAATTGGGCAAAGGTTCAGAGACACTTGCAGGGTATTTGGCATAATTCTAACACCTTTTTGGATGTTCTAGCTTTGCACACTGAGATTATGAATTTAAAGAAAGCTGCTCCACTGAGCTTTGATCCAGCAGATACTGCTGATAAAATTATTCATGGCCTGATGTCAGTATTTCCATCTTGATCAAGCTTTAAGAATGGCATATATAGCTTGATCATGCTAGCCCTTTTTTTTGTCCTAGGAATACTTTTATTCCTGCACATCATGTTAAAGCTTGTCTTTAACAACATCATCATGTTGGCAGCCAAAGTACATGGCTTGAAACTTAAAATGGACCCCTAAATTTAACAGGCTGGCAAGCCAAGGATGGGCAACCTTCTGCAGTGCCTTACCAACCTAAGACAGAAGCACATTGCTTTTGATAATACATATTCGATGATGGGTAAGGGTGGGGGGAGTGCTCTTGTCAGAATGACCTAAGACAGGCTCAGTCTTGTTAAATAAATAAAGGGGGGGGGGGAATGTGGAGAGCTTTTGGAGCTGCTTGACAAGAATCTGACATTGGCCAAGGACAAGGAAATGGGTTTTAGGCAGGAATCTGACATTGGGCCATGACAAAGAAGTAAGTTCAGGCAGGAATCTAAGTCTTAGGCTAGAACAAAGAAGTAGGTTTCAGGTATGAATATGACTGTGGGCTAGGACAGGGAAGTAGGGTCAGATATTTTTGTCATCCTGATGAGCCCTTAGAAACAGTGATCATGAGACTTTGTTTATTGCCTTGTTTGTTCCTTGACTATTTGCAGCTATTGTATTGCTGGTTCCTCAACCTAGAACTGACCTAAAATACTTGCCTGTAATTAAAATGGTTTAAAAGAAAATTGGAAAAAAATAAGATCGCCTCAGCCTTCAGCCTCAGAACTGGCTGGGGTCATGCTACATTGTTGTCTAATTGTCTCTTTTCTTTTTAATCCTTACTCCTGTGCTAGAGAACCTGTTGACTGACTGGACTGGCTTGGTCAGACATGCTACTTAATTCCCTAATCCTCTGCTTTCTCATCATGTAAATGGATATATAGCTAATACCACCCTTTTAGGCCTTCTGGGCACTGGTGGCATGCAGATATATGTAGAGACCTTTGCATGCTGTGGTGCACTTAGGAACTACTTTTCGGAAGTAATTCTAAAGTTTGGTTGCTAGATCTGAAGCACCAAGAAGAGCTCCTGAAGTCAATCTGTGAATCTTCAACACCACCTTAAATCTCTGGGCTTGGAACTCTGGAAGTGGTGTTCTGCACAGTCCCTGCTGAGGAGGGGAAGGAACCTCAAGTTTGAGGACAACTGCTCTCAGGTAATGCTTTAGAGAGTCACCTTATGTCCCCAATATGCGGGGGGGGGGGGGGATATTCTAATGTCACAGGATTCTAATGTCAGAATCCTGTGTTTGATGGTCTTCATTTGGAGGCATTAAACTATCTCCTAGGGTACCTGGTATCCTAAAGTAGCACAGAAGTCCCTTATATTTTCTGCTTTAAAGCTGGCCATCTTGGTTCTGTGGCAGCACCTTTCTGTGACCATGGAAATGCTTCATCTATGTGCCAAGCCAGGAAGGGACAAGACATCATTTTGGCCATTCAGCGAGTATAGTTAGGCCGAAGCATGGTGGTACATACCTATAATCTCAGTATTTAGAGAAGGATAACAAACTATTTTATGTGTAGCCAGGCTGGGCTACATGTAAAGATCCTGTCTGGAATAATAAATGCAGTGATTGCTAGTAGTAATCTATTGAACAATGTAGCTTTAGGGAAGGAGATAATGCAGGTCCTGAAACTTTAACAAGTATAGATTCTGGGAGGTAAAAGAGACTAAAAAAATACAAACTGTTGTCTGTTGTTTATTTCAGCGAAGTGCTGGACAGGAAGGCAGCATGTGGTAGCTCTGACTTTAGAGACACACCAGGCAGCAGGTGTGACTCAGCTTTCTAAGATACCACATCTTGATCTGAGAATGGTGAGTACATCCCCTACTTCCAAAGTGGCCTAAGGGTATGCGAGAACGCAGGTGAGGCTATCTGGCTTCAACAGACAGTTAGTATAACAAGAACTCTCCCAATTCTCACTTGATTAATATGAAAAGTTACATTGTCAGGAAAATGGTTCAAGACAACATGAGAGATGTTATTAATACATGGACATGGCTAAAGTAAACAGATTTAGAGTTGCAACGGAGTTCTGAGGAATAGGGCTATGTGTGCTGCTCAGCAGAGGAGCAGGGATGAAGGCAAACATGGGTGTGTGGTGTGCACTGGGACTGAAAGGCAGAAAGCAAGACAACCAATACAGCAATTTAGAGGACACCAACAAAGACAGAACCACACATATTGCAGAGATGGGTCAACAAAGGAATTAGTTAGGTTGGAACAAAGGATAAGGAAAGGAAAGGGGTTAAGATGAGAAAGGCAGGTTCAGGAAAAACTTTGGAGGACTTCTTAGCATCCATGAGAAGTAGCATGCTGTGCAGAGAACTGAGATTCAGGAAGCAGAATAGCTCTGATTTTTTACCCTCCATTTGCTGGCTTGTGTGTCTGAATCTATACAAGGGGGACAGTACAGTACTCACCTCACAAGGTAGATGACAACTAAAAACAAATGTATATAAAGGCTTAACTCATGGGCTGGCACTAAGTGCTCAATAATGATAATGATTTATATTGCGCTTAGACTTCCTCCCATAGTAAGTTATGCAAAATAACTTATTATGTTCTTATGGGAATTTAATATACTGTCTTGCCAGAAGATACCTGCCAAAGAATAGTTAAACCTGTACCTACAGTAATTTTGAGCTAAAGACATTCTACTATCCCTTTCTACAGACTCCTCCTGGAAGCTCCAGTGCTCCACACTAAATGCCCCATTCTAGAATCTACGAAGAGCTTAGTGACTGTTCTCACTTGGTATCAGAGACAACTTGAAAGGATGACAAGTGAACAGGGGTCAGAAAGCAGCAGGCTAAGTGTTCTGTAACAGCTAGGTCAATGGCTGGAGAGCAGCTGTTCCCCTGACTACCACCAAATCCCTTTGGGGTGCTAGTACAGTTTAGTTTCTTCTGAGAAAATTCAGTCAGCATTTTTCTCCTAAACAAAGACATAACAAACCACACCACTCCCTTTCCTTCCTTCATTTTTTTTTTTCTTCTTTACTGAAGCCCCCAATCAAATCTAGGGCTTAACCAAAACAGTAAGATAAGGCCAAGAGGCCTGAACTCCTTCCTGTTCAGCCTTATAGTCCTTTCATGTTTAATGCTAATGTTAAGCTGTAGTTCCTTGTTGCTTTACTTTTATTGTAAAACACACAAAAACACAGAGATTTCTATCTCTCACAGACACAGACACACACACACACACAAACACATGTCTGCCTGTTGTGGAATTAGTGTCAGTAATAGCAGGCAACATATTATGTTCTAAATACTATGTAAAGTTGGCTTTGTTTTCCTTTTTCTTTTTCTTTTTTTTTGGAGACGGGTGGCAGAGATCTACCTGGTTTTGCCTATAGAGTGCTGGGATTAAAGGAAGTGTGCTCTGAGGTCTGGCTTTTTGTTTGGTTTTGAGTCAAGGTCTCTTTACATATTTGGGGTTGTCTTATGTAGGCTGGCCTTGAACTCACCTCCTTTTCCAAGTGCTAGGGTTAAAAGTATGTGCCACCATGCCTGGCTTGCATTAATTCATTGACTCTGCTAAGTGGCAGACACTACTACAATTTCCATTTGACAGTGACAAAAACAAAGGAACTGAGATAAACACCCTGTTTCAAGTCCTGAATTTCTGAGCTGGGGCTCGGAACCTGGGCAGTTAGTCTCCCTGGCCCTACACTAATAAACCCTTGATGCGCTAAGGGTTATTCTGGACTGTGGGAGAAGAGAGGAGGGAACAAATGACTAGCGTTAGAGGCTACATTTCAATTCCTCCTCCCTAGGACTTCTGACATGTTGATAACCCAAAGTGAGGTTGGATCAAAGAGTTGGATCACAAATTAGCCACTTTGGCCAGCAGCCCATACACTTACAACTCACTTCTCAGGCAATAACATTACAATATTTCATCAGTACCTCACTACAAATAATTGAAAGATCACTTTCCTATGACCTCCCTTCTGTGGAAACTGGAGGCAGGGAAAGACATGTGGGACCAATGAGATTTGGTGTCAGTGTTTCTCAAAGGGAGGAAATGTAGTTTAAAGCTCAGAGCCCCTCTGAGAGAATTCACCACTTCACAGTAGAGAGACATTCTTTGGCATTCTGGTGTTGAATTCAAACCCAGCAAAAATTTCTGACATAACATACACTAGAGTAAGTGCAATTATACTAAAAGTACTAAAAGTGCCTGAACTCCCAGACATTTCTGTGGAAAGAATCCCTAACTGCATCTGGGAAGACCAACATTCTCCTCATGAGCAGATCACAGCAGCGACTGGCGACTGAAGCCAAAGGTCTAGGAAAGGTGGCATAACACAAATGTTAGTTAACTTCCCTTGTCAACTTCAGAAGACATAATTTATTTCCATGATCATCTTAATAGTGTGACAGGCATTCCTAAAGTCATTAACCTTGTCTATACTACGGCACTTCTAAAGGAATGAAAACTTCCAGAGAAAAGGCAGTCATTCTTCAAAGTTCATAAACACAGTCCTTAAAGATCTTAAGTAGGGGCTAGAGAGATGGCTTGGTGGTTAGGAGCATTGAATGTTCTCCCAGAAACCCCAGTTCAAGTCTCAGCACCCACATGGTGGCCCATAACCATCTATTAACTCCAGTTTCAGGAAACCCAATGCCTTCTTCTGGACCCCACAATGCATATGCATGCATATATATATGTAGGCAGAATACACACTCATATTAAAAACAAAAATAAGCAAACAACAACAACAAAAAATCAAACCATCAAAAAGCTTATTAAGTTGACTCTTGAGTCCCTCAGTTCTTTTTAGTAGATCCTCAAACCTCTTGGTTCATAACCTGGACCTGAACATTCTGTCAAGTCAGAAAGGAAAGTCCCTTTTCTGGAAATATTCATGTAGTAACTGAAGTTGGTCCTTACCTAGGAGCTGTGCCTCTGGACACTGAACTTGGGGTTGCCTGTGAAATGGTCACAATGTCTTCATCCCCTCCATCCTCATAAAAGCTTGCAAGTGCAATCTAAAACAGAGAGAGAGAGAGAGAGAGAGAGAGAACTTTGGGATCCTCCAGTCTTTCATCTGACACATATCTGACAATGGAACAAAAACATGAAGACAAAACCCACACTTAAAAAAATTCCTATACCTGGAACCAAAGATGATTAGATGGAAAGGCAGTAGACATATTAGCCTGGAAGTGGAGGTGGGGATATACTGCCTCAGGGGGAAATCCACCCACTAAGGGGAACAAAGATACTAAATAAGATTAATATCGAAAACATAAAATAAAACCACCAACTATTTATTATTTGTGTATCAGGTTGTCTGTACATTATATGTTAATTCATTTAATCCACTCAGAATTTCATAATTGGTATTATTGTTGTCTCACTTTATAGCTGGCACAGAAAGACTGCAAAATGAAGACAGTTCTGGAGGTAAGAAGTGGGGTCAGGTTCAACCCAGGAAGCATGCGCAGACTCTTAACTCCTATGTTCTAAGAGGCAGAAGTGACACCGTAATAGGGACAGGTGCTACCTTTCCTCTCTTTGTGAAGCCCAGTTTCCTGTTTGAAATGGGGATGCTGTTCCACCAAACCTATAACATCGAAGGAGATAATCACTAAAACTAATACAGTCACCTTAGCTTTACACATATGGAAGTCTTTTATACATGAGTCCTTTGGTCATTTGTGACTGTCACCAACTCAACGAGAAGGCACTTATTTATCACACATTCTCCCTACAGAGAGATAAGACAGAACGATGAGGACCCACAGAGATGAAGGAGGCACCTCCTGTCCACAAGGGAACCAACTGTCTAGGAGGGCATGAGCTGTCATGGGACAGTCAGTCTAAAGCTACTCTTCACCTAGTATAACCAGCCTCTGGAAAGTCAGGCACCATCTTACGAGTTGTACTAAATGACATTTAAGAGAACCTCCAGTCTAGTCCTTGGCACTCGTAGCCAAGTTACCACACAGGTAAAAGCCTCAGTTCAGATGATCTATTGGGACGGAAGCTTTTCTCTTATGTATTTCTGTTCAGCTCAGAGGCTTCATGGTGCCTTTAAGAGCATCTGATCTCTTTTTGTTTGTTATGTTTTTGAAAGCGGAACTATTTACTCATGGAACTATGTAGACCAGGCTGGTCTCAAACTCGAGATCTTCTGCCTCCAGAGTGCTAAGAGTTAAAGGAGTAAAAATCCCTACTGCCTGGGAAGCCATTTAAATGCTATAGTCAGCAGACACGGTTACATCAGAAAGCTCACATAGTGAGCACATTCGGTGTCCCTTTGAGGATCCAATTCCTCATCTAGAAAATAGGGTTAGTTTTTACCTGTTTAATTAGTAGTTAGTGAGTTCTTCAGCAAGTTACTTATCCTCCAAAGTCTCTGCTGCAAAATGTGAGACATGTAAATGAGACATTTTGTAATGCTAAACAGTGCCTCGCTTGTAGTCGGTACTCAAGAAATATTAGTCATCATCATCTACCTAAGATGTGGGTTGGCCAAGGACATTTATGCAATCAGTTCTTTCTAACATTAATTACTGTATGTTTCTGAGCACTAAGAGATGGGCGTTGCTCTAGGGATCAGAAGTGTGCAACATTTCACGGCTGCTGGAGCTTGTCTTTTAAATTAATTACTTAATGACTATTTACCACATGCCAGTCAGTGAACAAGGCAGTAAGTCCTAAGAAATTCTCATTTTATAGGTAAGTGAGCTACGAAATGTGAAAAGACCCCAAACTTGCGCTACAATCCCACAGGTAGTTTCTCGCAGCAATTAGGCAAGACTGTGGTGTGGGCTGATTCCCTGCAGGATTCCCCCCAACCAATACCGCACAGTTGCGGAAACAGAACTGGACGGCCACCGCGACCTCAGTGGGGCTCCATCTGGAAGCCGGTCCCTCGAATCCACCCGGCCACCCGCAGGCACTCGCCGCGGCAGCCACGCCCCCAGGCGACTCCTCCACGCGGACTGCGGCAGCGCCTAAAGACTCCCCAACGCTGCGGGCCCGCAGGGAAACTGAGGCCCTGCAGAGCAGGCCGGGGCCCGCTCGCGTCCATTAACTTCCAAGCTAGGCCGGCGATGCGTGGCAAGCGACCCCAGAGACCATGAGGCCTGGGCCAGGGCCCAGCTCCGCAGGGATGACTGTGCGCTTCGGCGGCGTAAGGATCACAGAGCCGACTCTGCGATCCGCATTCCCCAGCCCGCCCGAAGCCGCCCGCCTCGAGGCGCTACCTGCAGGTCCCAGCCAGCTGACTCCAGGAAGAAACGGGCTCGGTCCTCCTCAGCGCCCGTCACCGCCACGAACTCCCTCAACGCGTCCTGCCGCTCCGCCGCCATCTTTGCCCCGTGCACTTCCCAAACCGCTCCGGCGGACACTGCAACAGCCCAACCCCAGGTCTGCGTTCCGCCCGCCGTTCTACCTAGTCCAGCGGCTGGGCCCCTGCCCGTAGGCTCCGCCCAATGCAGTGCCACAGAAAAAGCCCTCCGTGTGGGAAACCCAGCCGCCTCGCGCTCTCTGGTGGCCGCTATGCGAACCACACTTTGAAGTAGAAGGTCGATAGAAGTGAGTAGGGAGGGGCTGGTTTTCCCACAGGATGAAGGATTTCTTTTCTTTCTTCTTCTCTTCTCTTCTCTTCTCTTCTCTTCTCTTCTCTTCTCTTCTCTTCTCTTCTCTTCTCTTCTCTTCTCTTCTCTTCTCTTCTCTTCTCTTCTCTTCTCTTCTCTTCTCTTCTCTTCTCTTCCTTTCCTTTTCCTTTCCTTTTCCTTTCCTTTCCTTTTCCTTTCCTTTCTTTTCTTTTCTTCTTTCCTTCTGTCCTTCTTTTCTTTCTTTCTCTCTTTCTCTCTTTCTCTCTTTCTCTCTTTCTCTCTTTCTCTCTTTCTTTCTTTCTTTCTTTCTTTCTTTCTTTCTTTTTTTGGTTTTTTGAGACAGGGTTTCTCTGTGTAGCCCTGGCTATCCTGGATCTCACTCTGTAGACGAGGCTGGCCTCGAACTCAGAAATCTACCTGCCTCTGCCTCCCAAGTGCTGGGATTAAAGGCGTGCACCACCACTGCCCGGCTAGATGAAGGATTTCTGAAGAAGTCAGATCCCGTAAATTACTCAGTCTCATCCCTTTATTTCGTTAATTATTTATTTGCTCATTAATTTCCTTCTTGCAGCATTACCTGAGAGTTGTCTGTGGTTTGATGCTCTTCCAAGGGCAGTGGAAATAACAGAGATAAAACAAAATATCCTGTCTTCTTGTTGCTTATGTTCTTTGAACCTAACAATTCTAGCCAATGCTCACAACATCTCCATGGTTTCCTATCTTACACTAGTAGAAGTCTCAACCTGTCACTTTCCACAGCATCTAACAAATCACCATTGCATTGCCACTGGCAGGCTGGCCCAGGACAAGGAGACTTGTGTCCCCTACAGAGAAAGCTTAGAGCTCTCTCTCCAACAGTCCTGTCCCAACAAGCGAAAATGGGGACAAGTCAAGCTGGGAGTCTCCTAAATCCATCTATTTATCCCTTGTTGTCTGTTGCCCATCCTACACTCTGCTAAGTTGGATAACAGCAATTCCATCAGCTCAGAATGTATGGAGTATTCAGTGAGTTTCCCGTTAGCTGATTGTATGCTTTGGTTTTCTCCTCTTCTTGTACCTGACTCAGCAGCATCACTGTGCATGGCACCACTACTAATGAATGAATGAATGAGTGAGTGAATGAGTGAATGGATGGATGGAATAACACATGGATCAGACAATGAGCATCTCAGAGGGAGTGGTCTGTGCAAGAGCCACTCTCAGTCTTTTTGTTCATACTATGAGTCATACTATGAGAATGGAAATCAGAAAGTAAGCTCAGCTAGGGACATCTTCAATTTCTGAGCCAGCCTCAGGGTGTGGCTGCTAACCCGACAGCACTGGGCTGCTGTGAATGCCGTCCTTTATAATTGCGGATCAGCTCCACTGTAATCAACTGAAAAGGTCCACAGAGCCATTCTAACAGGGAAGCAGTAAGGGGAACCCATCTACTCTTGGTGCTCGCCAGTTCCTAGTGAGCCCTCCTGCCCAGGCTGACAGCCATCAAGAAGACAATAGGAATCACTGTGCATACAGGTCCTTAGGGCCCCTCAGCCTGCTGAAGGTGCTATATTCACATTATTATCTATTTTACCATAAACAAACCTCTGCTAGGTAAAGATTAGTACTCCCGTTTTACAGATAAAGACAGAAACCAGAGATTCAGTAGGATCATGTCCAATGAAAAGTACAACCTAGGCCTGCCACCCCGTCTTCTCAGGTGACTGAGACAGAAAGAGTGACCCCGGAGAGCACATTCAAAGTCAGTCTGGGAAACAAAACTAAACCCTGTGAGAAAATGTATCCACGCTAAAAGGCTGAGGAGTAACACAATGGCAGAGTACTTGCCTGTCATGTGAGGCCGTAGGTTCAACCCCAGTTTTATTTAAAAAAAAAAAAAAGTCCTAGCTTGGCAGTTTGGGGAAAGACTGGACCAAGCCTCTACCTTTGCTGTCTCTCCACACATAGCTCCACCCACAGCTCCTCCTGTGGTCAGATTCTGATTTCAATTTAAAGCTGACTCTCTTGCCATTCAGGTATGAGGTGTACCCCAGTACCTCGAGCTTCCAGTCATTCCATTCCACATGTTCTCCCAGATATCCAGGGTACTCCACACAACAATACTCATGGCTTCCAGACAGACATACACACACACACACACACACACACACACCACCACCACCACCACCACCTTACCCAGGATAACACACATATCAGCATCACCATCACCCATGGCTTCCAGGGCAGACTACTCCTCGAACAGTCCAGCTAAAGTGCATGTTATGCTTTTCAGACTTCAAAACACACACCATCCCTATTTTACTAGTCTTATTCCAGGTCGCTCTGCACTTACTGGCTAATTGCTACTCTGCTGGAGAGAGGCTCTGGGGATCACAGACAGACTGGTAGGGTTTGTTTTAAAAGTCTGCATATCTCCCTTCTGGGAAAGTAGAGGCAAGGGAATTTCTGAGTAGATTCTGTCAGCTGAGGGCAGGTAACCGAAAATGTTTCCACTGAAATAGTGTCAAGTCACCTGTTAAAGGTAGAAGAAGGATATATCCAAAGGAAGGATGGGAAGAGCTGGGTGTCAGTGGTGTGTGCCTTTAATTCCAATACTTGGAAGGCAGAGAGACAAGTGGATCTCTGAGGCCACTCTAATGTGCAGAGTGAGTTCCAGGACAGTCAGGGATCTACAGAGAAATCTACACACACACACACACACACACACACACACAGACCTGTAGTGTGGGCTTTGTGGCTGCCTGTGAAGAGCACCAGCTAGGAACACTATACAAAAGTTACAGTCAGGCTTACAAAATAGAGGGGACCTAGTATGAAGCCTGAATGGCAGAATTTCCAGCCCTTCCTCCTAACCCAGAAGACATAGCAAGCATTGGCATCACTGGAATGACAAACCCCAGTGTCATATTATGTAATCCCCTCAGCCACCTTGGGAAGAGGAAGTCACAGCAGAGGGTAATGTCCTTTCTGAATGGCAATGAGCTCCACACCAACTATGGGATTCGAGGGGAGAGGTGGAGGGGAAATGAGGGCAGGAGGAGAGCGAGTTATACCTTCAGTTGTTGCCACAAATAGAGAAATAGTGTAAAGAGGCAGACTTTATTTTCACAGTTTTGGGATCTATTCTGGGGTGTTGTATTCAGTGAAGTATGCTTACCCAGAGATGCTGTACTTGGAATTATTAATGGTCACCAGGGCAACCTATCCATCCTAAGGTGTTGCCAGCTGTGGGGCACACTCATCCTGAAGTGCCACCTACAGTGGGGCATGCCTGCTCTGAGACTCTTCCCACAGTAGAACAACTCATCCTGTGGTGCTATGGTTAGCAACACATACTCCAACTTTTTTGTCATTGTCTCCTGTGTCTGGTATAGCCAGAGATAGCAGTGGTGAAGAGATTTTGCATTTGATGCCTGTCTTCTGGCCAGCAATGTCACTCTGGGTACTACAGGAGGCCAAGGAATTTACAAGTTAACAAGTTAGAGCCACGTTTCGGAATTTATTTCAACAAATTTGTTGGCTTTCACCCAGTTCTCAAACTTGAGCCCCACCCCATCCCCAACCCCACTTCAAGGTCACTTCCTGAGCAGCTCTGGCAGGAGACTCCTGTGCTCCCTTTTAGCACTGTGGCCTATCAGATACATACATTCAATCTCCCATGCTTCCCCCCCCCCCCAGCACCATGGCCTATCACATACACACCTTCAATCTGGAAGACTTGAGTGCAGAGCTCTAGGTGTAAAGGAAGTGTAGAGATGTTGGTGACTAGACTTGAGGTAAATGAGGCAAGTAAGTAGTCAGAAGCTGCAGAGACCGAGAGAGAAAGGGCTCCATCCTAGGCCTCATCTATTTTGTGAGTCTGATGGTGACTTTTGTATAATGCTTCCAGCTGGCGCTCTTCATAGGCAGCCACAGAGCCCACACCATAGGAGGATAGAGAGATACTGTGTATTTCAGGGAAGCAACACATAGACCATCCAGCCTCCGTAGACTGTAGAAGCTGAGCAGAGAAAGGATCTGTCCACGGTGCTGGGTCTGCCTCCAGGAGTGTTATAGGGCAGTTGAAGATAGTCCTGAAGCCAGAACGGCTCTGCTGTGCTCAGCAAACAACCTGCTGTCTATTTTGTTTCTCCTTGTGAGTGAGGTTCACACAACTCCCTTGTGCCCCACATTTATACTAGTAATTATTGAATCATTTATAGAAAGACTGTAATTGCCACTCCAATTCTTCATATGTCATGGGCTAATTTCTCTAAGACAGAAAGCAGACCGATTTATGATTAAGGAATACAAAGCATTAGGCTGTTATATTATTAACTAAAGATTATAAAAGAAAATAGATGATTTATTGTAGGTGCAAGAATAGAAGATAAAATATAAACTGGGTTTACCTATATAAAACTCTAATGCTAACTTAGACATAAGAATTGTAGTCTTAAACTTTAAATGAACCTATAGAGCTAATGACATAATGAATATTTAGTTAGGTAACAACTCTGAATGGAAACACATGTAAGCATCTCTGTTGTAACTTATTTTAATTTATGTTTGAACTTGTGAACTTTTAAAAAAAGATGCTGAGAATACTATGTGATATTGTATCCTTTAAAAAAAGTAAAAGTACTTGAAACAATGATACTAAGAAGAGAGGAGAAATAACAGACAGGAGAACAGAAGAGAAGCAGAGTAGAAGAAAAATAGAAGCAGAAGAGACAGCAGAACATAGCAGAATATAACAGGCCTGAGGAGACAGGAGAGGCAAGATAGGACACACAGAGAGACAGCAGAATACAGCAGAAAGCAGCAGGAAGGCTTTTCTTACAATGAGATAAGTTTTTTTCTTAACAGTAAGTTTCTTCTCATTGACAAGGACAGGGCTTTTTCTTACTCAATAAAAGGGCAGAACATTTTTCTTTCTCTAGCAGTAAAATTTGGAGCTTTTCCTCTCTCTCTCTCTCTCTCTCTCTCTCTCTCTCTCTCTCAAACTGGCTTTTATTATTCATATACTTGGTAGAAAATGGGGTTTAGTAAACAGGGTGGAACTGTATGGGAAGACTCTGGGTTGGTGCAGTACTACTACTTACACGTGGGGGCAGCACTGTTCCTCACATCAGGCACAGAACATGCACTTGTCTGAGGCCCCTTTGCAGACACAGTACATTTGGAGCAGCCCCTGGGGCTGCAGGAGCAGCAGCTCTTCTTGCAGGAGGTGCTTATTTTTCATCCAGAATGAGTGAGTTTTCTTTGTGCTGGGACTTGCTCAATTAAAGGTGCTCATGGAAAGCTTTTAATCCACCCACTACACACACACACACACACACACACACTCACACACACACATACACACACATACACACACACATACACACACATACACACACACACATACACACACACATACACACACACACATACACATGCACACACACACACATACACACGTAAATATAGGTGTGTGTATATGTAAGTTGTTGAGACAAATCCCAACAGGAGTGTATGAATCTGTGTATGTATATGAATGTGTGTGGATGTATGAGTGTCTATGCATATTTGCATGTATAAAAGTGCTTCATTCTGTAAGTGTGAGATGAGGCTTCCGGGCATGAGAGAAAGGAGTCCTAGCAATAAGCCCTTTACCTAACCCCCCACTGTTAAGCAACAGGTACTAGTTCACCCAGAGGCTTGCAGCTGCTGGCCTCAGAGTAACTTGGAGTTAAGACAGGTAAACCTCGCTGGGTGGTGGTGGCGCACGCCTTTGATCCCAGCACTTGGGAGGCAGAGGCAGGTGGATTTCTCAGTTCGAGGCCAGCCTGGTCTACAGAGTGAGTTCCAGGACAGCCAGGGCTACACAGAGAAACCCTGTCTCGAAAAACCAAAAAAAAACAAAACAAAACAAAACAAAAAAACCCATGTAAACCTCATTAAAACTGAGCAATATTTACAATAAAAAACATTTTGCACATTGCCAATTATTCCTTCCATCAGCTGCCTTCCAGAGAGAATAGAAAGAACCACCAGTGCCTGGGGCAGGTCCTTGGCAGGTCCCTTAACAAGTGAAGCAGGGTCTGTCCCTGACTCTGTTGTGTCCCTTTGGATCCCTTTCCCCTAATTGGACTGCCTTGTCTTGTCTCAGTGGGAGAAAATGCACCTAGTCTTGCTGCAACTTGATATGCCAGTGTGGCTTGGTACCCATGTGGAGGCGTTCCCTTCACAGAGGGGATGGGAGAATGGGGGGGGTAGAAGGGTGTGAGGGTGGGACTTGGAAGAGAAGAGAGAGGGCTGCAATTGGGATATAAAGTGAATTCTTAAATAAATTACAGAAAAAAAGCTTAAAAAGGAAGAAATACTATTGTGGTAACAATTGATACATGTAAGAATTTGACCTTTAGTTCTTGTGCATTCAAATATTGTTAAAGAATGTTACTATTACAATGATCTTTATCATCTAGAATATCACTTTTTCTTCTTCTCTGTTAGCCAAGGCTGCCCCTTCCCCAACCTCTACCCAGTGACTCTCATAGAGAGCAACCTTATATCAAGTCTGTGAAGCCTTGCTTACAGGATGACATACATTGTGGGTGGGGTTTCCTCACAGGCAACACAGGGGTAATAGGACCAACAACACAGTGTCTGGGTCCCAGCCTGTCTAGTCTCTTCCCTCGCTCATTTCCAGCTGGATAATCTCGCTGTCTCATTATTCCTAATGCAGACAATATAGGCCTAAGTCTCTCTAAATAAAAGGCAAAATCTCCTACTCTGTTGGTTAGCTCCTTGTCACTTAAAGCCTCACAGTGTTTGTGATGCCATTTACAAGTATTTAGGATCTAACTCAAAAAGCCCTGGGTGCCTTACCCAATGGTCAGTTTCAGAAAAGGAAGCCAACCACGTCATAAATTATAGTTGTCTGTCCTCCTAACTATTCAAATAACAGACCAAACAAGCTTCCCAGGAGACAGGGCCAGATAAAATTTCTTAATGGTTATAAAAATGGACTCCATTGACTGTCAGGCAAGATACTCTCAGAATTCACCTGCTCTATGTATGTCTCAAGTGTCTATTAGTCATTAAAGCATTCATATCTAGCCGGGCGGTGGTGGCGCATGCCTTTAATCCCAGCACTTGGGAGGCAGAGGCAGGCGGATTTCTGAGTTCGAGAGTTTGAGGCTAGCCTGGGCTACAAAGTGAGTTTCAGGACAGCCAGGGCTACACAGAGAAACCCTGTCTCAAAAAAACAAACAAACAAACAAACAAACAAACACCATTCATATCAATCTTTCAGTCAAATGGTTTATCCTGCTCCTTGAGCTCCTCATTTAAGAATGACAACTTTAATAACTTACATAACAACTTTCTACTTTGTCTTTGAGACCCTGCCTGATGTCTGTCAGTGGAACTGCAATGACTTTCCTCAGGTATTTCATATTTAATAGTAACCAGCTCTAGTTTTAGGGGCCTGGTGTTGGAACACATGTCCCTCCAAATTTATGTTGAATCTTCAGTCCTACTTGAGGCCTTTGTGGTGCCAACCTAGGGGTTCACCATCATGAAAGAATGTGTCCCCTATAGTATAGGGCCTGACAGCAAACAACAACACTATTGCTGATGCCATGTTGTGCTTGCAGACACGGGCCTGGCATGGCTGTCTTTTGAAGGGCTCAACCATCATCTGACTGACACAGATGCAGATACTTACAGGCAAACATTGGACTGAGCTAGGGACCTCTATGGAAGGGCTAGGGGAAGGACTGAAGGAGCTGAAGGGGATTGCAACCACATAGGAAGAACAACAGTATCAATTAACCAGACCCATCAGAGCTCCCAGGGATTAAGTCACCAAACAAAGCGTATACATAACTGTGTCCTTACTACATATGCAGCAGAGGACTACCTTTCCAAGTGACAGTGGTAGGGGATGTGTTTGATCCTGTGGAGGCTTGATGCCCCAGGAAAGGAGGAAGCTAGAGCAGGAGGGATGTTAAGCCATAACCTTAACATTAACACTAACTCCAACCCTCTTAGAGGGCAGATGGGGTGAGAGAATTTTCACATTAAATACACATATATAACATGCATATATTTCTTTATATATAACATTACATATACATATGTATATACATATATACATATATGAAAAGAAAAAGAAGTGAAAGAGAGTTTAGCCCTTCCCAGGACCATGTGAGAGTACACAACAAAATGCCATGTTAGAGCAAGGAAAAAGCCCTCATGTACCCTTAGCATCCTGGCCCTTAATACACAGCAAACATCCTGAATATCCTGTTCTTAACTTACCCATCTCCAGAACTACAGGAAATCAATTTATGTTGTTTGTAAATTTCCCAGTCTATGGCAATTCCTTGTAGAACAGGATGAGACTTTGGCATATGAAGATCTCTGTCTCCCATGCGTACAGCTTTTGCTGTCTGTAGGATTCTAGGCTGACATTCTTCTGTCTTGATCCTCTTGAAGATGTCTGCCTTGTCTCCTGGGCTTCTAGGTCTCTGATGAGAAATCTAATAAGAGTCTTTTGGGGAAGCTATGACCAAACTCCCTTCCTCTCAGTCCCACATACTTTAGTAAGTTGTCCTAGGGTGTGTGAGAAAGAGAGTATTTTGTGAAAGCAGGGCAATGACAGTGAGGGGCATAGTCAGGGCAGCAAGTATATAGACAGAAATGGTGACATTGAACATAGATATGTTGAGGTCTGTAACAGACAGTTGTTAGCACAGATTTTGGGTCCTACTCAGAAAGGACATAGGAGCATCCTCTGGGTTCACTTTCTTACTGGTAAGTACCAAGTCTATACCCAGTAAAGCATAAAGCTTTGGGGCCTCTCTTATCATTATTCCTATTACTGATTATTACCTTTAAAGTGGAGACAGTTCTTGCTGTGGTTTGTACTTAATAAATCCCCTATAGACACTTGTGTCTGAACACATGGTCTCTATCTGGTGATACTGTGATGGGAAGCTGGAATCTAGCTTTAGGAGATTGGCTCTAGTTCTAGGAAGCAGTTTTCTGACCTGGCATTGGACATGGGGTGACCAGCAGTACCATGTCTACAGCCACATGCTAATAACACTGTACACCATGCTTTCCCTGTTCCCTCAAAGTGTGAGTCAAAATGAACCATTCTGTTGCTTCTGGTTGGGTACTTGGTAGCAGTAACTAGAGAGTAGCTAATACAGTACTTTGGGGCAGGAGTGTGCCCATCCCTCATTGGTCCATGTCTTGCTCTGACCTCACAAAGTACCACTGTGATAATTGACAGACACCCGCCCATATAATGTACTGCCCAGGGCTAGATATTGTCCTTCTAGTGTGGAGAGCGGTTTGGTGGTTATTTGTGAGACTTGGACTTTGGTGAAAATTTTGGACTCTTATACTGGTGACGTTTTGGACTCGGATTCTGGCAAAGGTTTGGACTCGGATTCTG
>NW_021604692.1:767125-799294 GCF_004785775.1 Grammomys surdaster | reverse complement strand
CTGGTGACATTTTGGACTTGGATTCTGGCAAAGGTTTGGACTCGGATACTGGTGAATCTACTTGGACTTTGACACGGTGAGCCTTTATCTCAGCTTACTGCTTGAGGTTTGCAGGTACTGGTTTTAGTTTTTCATTTTATTGTGTTTAGTTTGTCTTTGATTTTAGACATTCATTTTTACATAGTTGAAATTATCTTCATTAATTATCTTCAATTTGTCTTTTTCTACCTACTCAATTTCATTGCCTTTTATTTACTTTTTAAAGTTTTTGTTAAGAAACAGTAAGCATACAATGTAGGACATTTCCCCCCAATTTTCTGTATATAACACATAATGCACATTGATAATATCCACCTAATCTAAGAACCTGTACCCCAGCCTCTTCTCTTTCCTAATGAATCCCTTTTTACCACAGGCTCTTTCCCCTACCTAGGCTTCAGCAGTTTAGAGTCAATACCTTTGGACTGACTTGTTACACACAACAGAGTGATTTCCAGATCCATGTTCTTTATAAATGACAATTTCACTCTACAGCTGAGCATGTGATTCTTGCCCTTTTGTATCTGTGTATTGTCAATCAGTTAGTGGTTGTTGCAGCCCTGGCTTGACTGGATGAACCCATCTTGATCAGGAAGTTTGGACCTTTTGAATTTTTTTATTGGATATTTTATTTATTTACATTTCAGATGTCATCCCCTTTCACCATTTCTCCTCCCTAGAAACCCCCTATCCTATCCCCCCTCCTCCTTTTTGCTTTTATACTATTTTAATTGCATGCAAATATTAAAGTTCTAGGTTGAAGAATTAACAATACAATAGCTGTAAATAGTCAAGAAACAAGCAAGACAGTAAACAAGTTCCCTGAACACTCCTGTGATCACTGGTTCTAAGGGCTTATCAAGATGACCAAAATATCTGAGCCTACTTCCCTGTTCACCGGTGTTGATTATGCTTTCTGCTTGTTACTGTTACTGTGCCCACATGGCCTCAGTATCTGAGTAATACTGGCTCCAAAGATGAATCTGGGTTCTTCCTCCTCGTCCTCTATTTTGTTGCCTAGTTTCAGAAGCATGATGTGGGCTGCTCTGTCATGTTTTGATAGGAGTCAATGAGAGGGTCTGGGCTGGCCTTTTCTGTTGTTTTTGATGTTAAAGAGATTTTTTAAAAGTCTGATTTCAATTTTGCTGTTTTGTTGTTGTTTGTTTGTTTGTTTGAATTTAGCTCTTTGAGAAGTTTACATGATACTTTGGTCATATTTAACCTTTCCCCTATCTCCTAACAGATCCTCCACACGACATTTCCTGCCATGCTTGTTTGGGTCTTTTATTTTGTTTTGTCTCTGGCTGTCAAGCACAGTTTCTCTTGTCCTTATACTCGTCCACTGAAGAGTAGTCTGTCCAACCTTATCAGGGGCCATACCCTTAAAATTGATAGCTCTCCTGCCAGCTATCAATTGGGAAGGGCTCATCAGCTAGGTGTGTGATTTCTTGTCCACTTCCCCTCTTCATGAAGAGATTTTGACTGACTTGAGGCTGAGCAGGTCACAGTGCTGTGAGGTCATAAGTGCAATTGCTCTACAGTGCCTCTGGCTCTTACAGAATTTCAGTTTAGATGTTTTCTCTCGTCTTAGTTCTTCGTTGGTAATTTAATATGTGTCTAGAGGTTTATCAATTTATCTAGATTTTTTTCATTACCTTCAAAACATTCTCTAGTGATTGTTTGGATTCCCAGATTTCTTTGTATTTATGTATACTGCCTTATCTTCTCTCTAATAGTATTAATGTGTATCTTCCTATTTCTATGAGTTATTAGTGAAGTGTCCATTAGTTATATTTGTCCTTAGACTAAACAAGTCTTTGTTACTGGAGTGCTTTGAATACTCTTGGCTCAGGGAGTGGAACTATTAACAGGTGTTGCCTTGTTTGATGAAGAGTGTCACTGTCCAGGTGGGTTTTGAGGTCCTACTCCTAACTTTCTAGAAGTGACAGTCTTTTCCTAGTAGCCTTCAGGTGAAGATGTAGGGCTGTCATCTCCTCCTGCTCCATACCTGTCTGGATGCTGTCATGCTCTTTCATTGGTGATAAGGACTGAACTCCTGAACCAGTAAGGCGGCTCCAAATAAATGTTGTCCTTTATAAGAGTTGCCTTGGTCATAGCGGCTATCCACAGCTAAGAACTCCAAACTGAGAAAGTTACATTTTCTTTGTATCATTTCAGTCTCCATGTCATCAATTCATATTCTGAACTTGATTCTAATTCTTTGAGATTTGGTTTGTACTTATATTTCTATGACTTTGACATGCATCATTCGATTATTTGGACCACCTTTGTGTTTGTATGTATTAGAACAAATATTTAAGGCTATAAATGTTTCTCGTAGAGCCACTTTTACTTTTCTTCTATCTTGCATCACTAGGTGGTGTGGACACTGACCGTTCTTATCGAGAAAGATGAGGAGATGGCAAGTGTGTCAGGACCTTAGGTCCAGCCCCTTTGAGGAAGACGCCTTAACAAATCATTACCAAATACTAACATCCCTTGGCCAAGGAGCATTTGGAGAAGTCCGATTGGCTAGCCATCTGCTCACCCACACAAAGGTAGCAGTAAAACTTCTCTCCAAAAGCAGGAGAAACCCCATCTTCAAATCCGAAATCGAAATCATGAAATCCCTCGATCATCCACATATTATTAAACTTTTACACATAATCGAGACCACCAAAAACATCTTCATCATTCTGGAGCATGCTGTGGGAGGAGAGCTGCACAGCAGAATTGTGGACTTTGGGTACCTAGCAGAGGAGGAGTGTCACAGGCTGTTCAAACAGATTGTGTGTGCCCTTCAGTACTGTCACCAGAAAGGGATAGTCCACAGGGATTTAAAGCCAGAAAACATTTTATTGGACAGAAAAGGAAATGTAAAACTGAGCGATTTTGGATTGAGTACCAAGATAATCACTGGCCAGAAGCTCTCAACGTTCTGTGGGACCCTCCCTTACTGTGCCCCAGAACTGTTTATAGATCAAGGGTACGATGGCCGGGCAATTGACATCTGGAGCTTGGGGGTCGTACTATACTTTATGTCCACGGGGTGCCTCCCTTTCGATGGATATACTTATGAAGCAATAAAGGAGAGGATCTTGGGAGGAAAATACTCTATGAAGTTCAGGTTGTCAGCAGAACTTTGGGATGTGATAGCCAAACTGTTAACAGTCAACCCTGGAGAAAGGCCAACAGTCCATGACATAGTCAGATTCAAGTGGCTAAAGCAGAGCAATGAAGCTTCTCCTGGTTCTTTGGGAGAGAACACCGACAGCCATCCTGATCCCATTATAATAGACATCATGAGTGACCTGGGATATAATCCAGGAGAGATAAGGGAAAGTTTGCAAGAAAAAAAATTCGACCAGGTGATGGCTACTTATTTAATGCTCAAGCAACAGTCCCACTGGGAAGAGAAGTCAGCCAAAAAACCAGATCCTAAGCAGTGTGATCAAACTTTGGAAAACACAGGGCCATTCGTAAGAAAGCAAACAGCTGTGAGGACAGGATCTAGTGTGCCTACCCTTCCCACCTTCAATTTTCCCAATGAACCAGAAAGTCTTGAGAAGGGAAAAAGAACTACAATGAGCCAAACTATGCCACCCACCCTTAACTGCTTCAACAACCACACAACTCGAGTTCACCGAATCCACCGCCAGCTTGACCAGAGGGCTAACTTCCTCATGAGTGCCTGGGGGGAGAGAGAGAACTGTGACACTTCAGAAGAAACCTCTAGCAGAGAGTTGCTGGAATATTCATTGCTGAAAATCCACCCATTCCACTCAGCCATGGATATTTCCAAAACTGGCTCTACCTATTCCAAGATCAAGGAGTCCTCACAGTGTGTTACATGTCATCATGCCTCTGTGGAGGAAGACGAGTGCAAGAGCACCAACATACCCAGAGGAAAGATGAGCCCAACTCCTCTACCAACTTCACCTCAGCAGGACCTCATGAGAAAGCTCCATATTGTCACTACAGCTGGCTCAATGGACAAAATGAACTTCCAAAATAGACTACCTCAATTGTCCAGCAAGAAGGCCAAGGGTGAGGGTCCTGCTATAAAAGAGAGAGAGTCCAGATCACCCTCCCCCAAAACAGCCCGGGAACACTTCCTCCGTAGCAGGCGTCAGACTGCACCCCAGCCCCCCTTTAGTAGAAGAGTCTGGAAGACTTTGAAGAACGGCTTTCTAAAAGGCCTGAGAACTTTATGTTGCTGCCTGCCAATCCAAAAGAGAGTGCACGTAGCCAACAACAGAGACCTGTGAGTTAAAAAAGCTGTGGAGGCAGCCATGGGAACAGGTAAGTAGAGAGGATACAATGCATTTCTAGCTCTAGGCCTTTATATTTTAAATAATGTCACTCCTTTAAAGAAACAAAATATTTATTTACTGTATGTGCATGGAGGTTAACTAGCCGCTGTCAGTTCTGTCTTTATCCTGTATCTGTCCTGGGGAATGGATTAAGGTTTCCAGCCATGGCAGCAAGTCACTGATCTGATTCCTGGACTAATTGATATGCTTTGAAATCAATGGGTTATAAGAATATACTTTTTAGGGGTTGGTGATAACATTATATCACACCAGCAATCCAATCCCACAGTATCCTTTGTGGGTAAGTTAACCATATGTAGAGAGCAGAGACAGTGTCTAGAGCCTGGCCAGGGTGTTGGAGAAGGGCGGATGAAGGGATCAGTGGAGCACTTGGGAGGAAACATCCTGAGGGCCCATGGTCACACAGGGTCAGCAAAGCCAAGCATAAGACCTGAAGATTTCTCCTAAGAGTTCCCATTCTTATGTCTGCTTAAAAGAGTACTTAGAGACACAGTGCTCTCTGAAAGATGATACCAGAGAGTGAACCGCAGCTAGCTGAGGATGCGGACAGGTGCGGGAGAGAGCCAGGTAGGAATGGTTGGGTGCCAGTGGGAAGTCATGTCTACATCAGAGTCTGAAACTAATGGCAAACTCTTTCTCTGTCTGCAGACTAATAGAGTGTGTCTCGGTGGTGTGACACCCTTCTCAGATCCCCTGAATTGAATTGAAGTATTGAAGACTGAGCAAGGATTCTGGAAGTAAGTTCTGAGCTCATGGTTGTCCTGACTCTGCCCTCTAGGTTGGTTCTTGATGGTTGGTGGTTCCTCAATTGCACCAGCCAAGTGAGGTGCTCCATGGAACTTTGAAATCCTATAAACAAGGTATCATAGCATGCAGGTCATCATCAGGAAAACAGGCCTCAGAAGAACTGCCATGCTTGGAGAGATCATCAGCTGCCTGTCTCCAGATGTACCTCTCAGCCATTAGAAGAGACAGAGGGCACTGGAAGCAGAGACCCCAGAGTGCCTGACCTCTTTGTGTTTGTGTCCAAGATGAATACTGGTGACCGGATTGGAGCCAGAAAGGGAGCAATGAGATTGCAGTGAATTTCCATCCAGTGTTCATAAGTGAAGGTACAGTGTACATGAAGGTGAGCCCATTGCATATGGTGCAGCTCTCAAAACCATCCTTGTTTGCTAGTCAGCTTGCTCTGAGCCCATCAAGTTTCAGAAACCTTCACAACTCACCCCATTTGGTGAGTTGTTATTGGTGAGCCTGCCTGTTGCAGTACAATCTGATTCACCTGCATGCACTTTTCTGTACTCTATATCTGGACAGACAGGAACACACACACACACACACACACACACACACACACACAGAGGAAGGCAGGCACACACGCCTCTCTACACGTGCCTTTGGCACTGTTGATGCTAGTGAAATTTGCTTGAAATGGAGAGAATCTGCATTCAAAGCAAAGTAACATGATACTTCCTGTGACTCTTGGCATCCCTCATAATCTGTTTCTCTTTTCTACACCCCTCATCTGAAACATTAACACCTCCTCTATTCCTTCATAGGAGCCTTGCGAAGCAAGCACATGCTATGGTGCACACTACACCTAGGCGTCTGAGAGCATGCAAGGTGAAGCCCACCAACTGTGTTCTAAGTGCAGCCAAGGTGAAGTCTGCAATGTTTGATAGTTGAAGCCAGAGCTGGAGCTGTTTCCAGTCATGATCATGGATAAGAACCGGTTGATGGAAAAACAACTAAGACCCTTTGGTCTGATAGAGAGGGCTTTCTTTTGGGTTGTTTATGGTCTCCTGTCACAAAACCACCTAAGAAAACCTATGAAATTAAGTGGTCAGATTCCTAGTCCTCCTTATCCCCACACTCTAATATACACTGCTTTTCTTATTTTCAACAGTATCTCACAAGGTCAAAGCTCTCTTCTTTCTGATACCCTATAGGGTTGTTGCTGTTATTGCAGCATTATGTCCCCAGGCAGTAGGTCTAGTGCCTTTACTGGCTGTATGACCCTGTGCTGTGGCTACAAAAGGACTCCTGGGAACACACTGAACAAGGTACAAAACCTGAAAACAGCTTTATCTTCATGATGTATAGAGCATGAGATGCCCGTCAAGCCCTAACACACTGGAAGGAGGACGGCCACACAGGTTAAGCTTCCTTTCTCAAGCCATGGGGAAGGTGTGATTGCCTAATAATTCATAATCTTACCCAAACTCCTTGACTTCTCGTCTCAATGATGGAAGTGTCTCCTGCTGATTTGCAGATCGGGCACCAGAGACAGAGGAAGCATTATCATCCAGATGGACTGGGGAGAAGAATAGCAAAAAACCTGTTCTGATCTCAGGACTACGCAACACCTTACCATGATTCTTTGTTGTGCAAGAAAACTATAGGAAGCAGCCTGGGGAACTTCCTCACTGGCAGGGAAGGGGAAGTTCCTCTTTCCTGGCAGGAGTCAAGTGATCAGGGTAAGGTGCATCTCCTGTCCCCTCCATTCACCAACTTCACTGCTGTGTATATGGGGCAAGGAGAGTTGGCTGATGTGACTGCCCCCCTCAGTCACCTAGGGATGGAAACCACTTTGCCAGGAAGAAGTCTCAGGACTAGTGTTATTTGCAAGACCCAAACAATATAGAACACTGGCAGACATTGTGTGTGTTGGAGGAGGACCCTTTTATTGAGTTCCTTCTAAATCAGTGAGATTAACCAATACCTGCAGAAGTGAACCCAAAAAGATGGCTCATAGAAAAGTCCAAGGTATTGAAAAGTGAAGGCTTTCTGGTTTTAGGTAATGGGTGTCCGAGGGAATATCAGTCACTGAGGATATCCACAAGAGCTGGGCTTAAGATTTGCCAGACACAAGGGTTACTAAGAGCGTCACATGCTGGAACGTGGACAAAAAAATGTATGGCATAGAAAGACTACTTTCTTGATACAATACACTTTGTATGTGTGTGTGTGTGTGTGTGTGTGTGTGTGTGTTTGAACCACGTGTTGTGGTATATTGATTTATATCTATTTGAATGTCCTGAAACTGGAACCAGTCAGCATGTCTATCTTCTAAATGCATCATCTCCCACTAATTCTGCATGATACACTGTGGTCTTCATCCTGTGCATTAGGTCTCTGTCCTCTTCTTCCTACACACTCCTGTGGAGGAGCAGCCAGCATTCATCGCCTGGTAGGTCCCTTTTTGGTGGTGGTAGGCATTATGTATTGTGCTGTATCAGTTCTCTGCACACTGGTGAACTCCATAGTTTGGCTGTCATGAACAGTTCTCTGCTACATGAGTCAGTACAGAAATCTCTTTTACATTTGGACATTCTACATGTACCAATGTTGCAATGCCTGCATCCCAGGAAAGACATGCTTTCAAATTTTGAGGAATCTCCACACTGTGTCTTATGATGGTTGTATCAGTATATTGCTTTGCCAGCAATGTGCAACGGTTTTCATTTCACACACAAGCAATTTTTTAATTCTTTGATAATGTCTCACATGGTGGCATTTAGGACAACTCAATCATCAATGGTTAGCCATATTTTCTGGACAAATTCAGTTCAGTTCACAAATGCTAAGCTATGTCTCTCCCTTGGTGAGTTTCTTCTACTTTTCCAGTAGCACTTTCAGCATATCAGGTCTTCTTTAAGTTTTTCAATCCACTTGAAGTTGCTTTTTATAGAGGTAGATCTAAAGATCGAGATTCACTCTTTGACATTAAATGGCAAAATTTTTTATGCCACTAATTGAGGTTTACATAGAAAAATTCTATGCCAGTCTGTGATAAGGACTGAGATTGTATCTGTACATAAGTACAAAGATGCAGAAATGTATAATACAAAATGTAAAAAATGGATAACTAGGAGTCACATAAAATTCGTTTTTCCCTTCACAATCATTTTTTAACTATGTGATCAAAAATAATCATGAAGATGCTGAAACAGGAGATCGTTCAGCTCCTTCATTCCTAAATTCTACTCTGGGTAAATATGAGCTCTATTTAAAGAATAAGCTACATTCCGTGGACAGTATTTTTCTATTAGGGACGTGAGGAAATTGTAAGTCAGCCTATAACCAGAAACTGTTGTCTATCATCTTCTGACATTAGAAAACTCAAGAATGACATTTACCTGATACAGTTGGATCTTTCTTTAATTGTGAGTACTTGTTCCACACTCACCACAGATTGAGGCAATAGCAGAGAAAACTACAAGGCACAAATTAGCATCCCATCCACAGTTATAGCAATCTGGAGTGTGTGGAGTTGGAAAGACTGCTTAAGAGCCTTTTCTTCTGATCAGTGGATGAAAGTTCAATTCCTGTCACCCACACAGGGTGACTCACAATTGTTATAGTTTCAGCTCCATGTATCCAAGACCTGTGGTCTCCACAGGTTCCTTCACTCACATGCGCTTGGAAATGTTGCATCTCCTGCGTTTATGGTAAGAACACTTTTGGCTTTCTATAGGATTCCACTGAAGAAGCTCAGGGTGAGAGCACAAGTCCTGAGCATCAGAAGACAATAGCCCACGATCCAGAGGAACCCTCTGTAGCATATCTGATGGCAGTGCCAGGGTGTGCCCAGAGTCCCACGAAGACAATGGTGCTGGAAGTGCCTGAACAGAATTGCCTAAGATTTGTCCAGCTTGTGTTGGTGCCTCCCGGTTCAAATGAGAACACCATGCTTGGGTAAGAGCAAACTAATGGCAACCAAGTAGGTTTCTTTATAGTATGCTCTAGGGATAATCTCTTATATATTGTGTGAAGGCATCACGTGTCAATTAAATATGGTTGGCTTCTCAGCAAAGGGCAGGAAGTAGAAGGTGAAAGTTCCAGTAGAGAGATTGGAACTGCAGGAGAGAGTCAGGCGTGGGAGATTTTCCCTGAACAAACTTCAAGGAAGTTGGACATATGAAATCAAGGAGAGATAACTTGCCATATGGCAGACATAGTATAGTTTAAATAGGTTAACTAAGTTACAAGTTAGTCAGGAAACAAGCCTACATTATGGCCTAAGCACTTTAAATAAATAACAAATCTCCAAGTAACTGTTGAGGAACTAGAACATAGGTGGAAAAGTCTGTGCTTACTGTGTACTGTGAATACTGTCCCTTTATTTCCCTTATCAAATTGCTAGCATCCTTGCTCACAGTTTTGGTGACCATGTAGCTATTGACTTAGAGAAAAAATCCCATCCTATCATCTACCCTAAGCGGAGTCCTTCAAAGTTGGACTACAAGAAAACAGCAATGGATAGTGTTCCAAGGCTGGGCAAGGGTGCTGAGAAGGGTGGTGAAGGGAGCAAGAGAGCACTTCAGAGGAATCAGCCTGAGGGCCCTCGGCAGCACAGGACCAGCTCAGCCAAGATTGAGTCCTGCAGATTTCTACTAAGAGGCCCCCTCCTTGTGGCTGTTTCAAGTGCTCTTGGAGGCACAGTGGTCCCTGTAGGATGATACCAGAGCATGGAGAGCAGGTTGCTGAAAATACAGATAGGAGCAGGAGAGAAGAGAACCAGGTAGGGATTTTGGGTAGCTGTGTGCCTGTGGCATGCTCTGTACAGATCATAGGATGAAGCTAGAGGCAAAACACTGTTTTTCCCTGAGGACTTGGGGAAGATTCTTGGAAGAAGTTCTGACCTAAGGTTCATTCTGTTCATGCCCTATAGGGAGGTCCATGCTGGGCAGCAGTAATAGAATAACCTTGGCCCTGTGGATTCCAACACACAGGACTCAGAAGCCCCTGGATATAAGATCCTCACAGTGATGGCGATTACCAAAGAATCAGAGAAGAAACAGCAGACTTTCGAGAAGGTTCATGGACAATGAGAATGTCAACCCAGCTGCCTGTCTCCAGGCATACCTGTGATCTGAGGAGACAGTAGTCCTGGAGGCAGAGGAAGGAACCCAGACAGAACCTGACATGTTGCATGTTTCCAAGAGATATATGTGATCAATTTAGAGGCAGCGACAGAACTGAGGAGTCTCAAGTGTACATTTGCAGTCCAGAATTAAATACAAAGTGGACAGAAATAGCTCAGTCCTACAGATCTGCTTCAGGCCACCATAGTATCCTGACTACTGCACATTCACAATGAGAGCTCAAAAGAGCTTTGCACATCTAGAGTTCTAGTCTCTGTGTAAGTTGCATTCACACTTGAGTCATTTGATGGTTACTTTTTAATCTTGTTGGAAATAAAATTACACACATAGGAGAGGATGTCTGTGTTTCTGTGTATATGTGTATGTGTTTGTGTGTGTGACAGAGTGAGAGAAAAGAGATGAAAGAGAGAGTAGAGGAAGTAAAAGAAGATAGAGAAGATGAAAGAGAGACCCCTCCTTTTGTATTTCATGCAGAGTTGATGGTAATGAACTTTTTTTTTTGTTAAATTGGAGAGAATCCACATTCTAAACAAGGTAATTTTGTATTTTGAGTGACTCATTTCTGGAAACATTTCTCCTAATCTCTTTTCTCTTGTCTCGACTTCCTCCTGAAATATTAACTACCTGCTCTACTGCTTCCTAGGACCATGGTAGCCACTATGACCATTCTACCTTACTTTGTCCGAGGGTACCCAGCCATGTGCAAGGTGAAGCTCACCTATGGACTGGCTTTTGACAAGATCCAGAGAAGGTGCTGGAAACAACTATTGTGTGGTGGGGGGTGCAGGGAATTGTCAATGGGAAAACAGATAAAGTCCCCTGATGTGACTGTGTGGCCTTTCCTATGGGTGTCCTAGAGTGATTTGCCACATTTCCTGCAAGCAGAAATACACAAACACCCTTAAATATTGTTAACAAGGACATGGATTTCTCTACCACCTGATAGCTCTTTTGGGCAAACTATTCCGTGTATACTGATCAGTTTTACCACAAAGCTGGCTCCTGGCCTGCTCATGTCCTTTCTTCTCTGCCCCTGTAAGTGGCTGCAGCTGTTGCTGCTCCGTTATGTCCATTGCAAGCAGGGGAAGGCTAGGCTTTTGAGGCCAATCCTTGAACATTCCAAAGCCTGATGTTGTGGAAACTGGAGAAAATACCAGGAATATCACTGGAGATAGAATGAGGACTGCACCTAATATCACCTGCAGGGACCTAGGGCAGGGCCACCTCTTGAGTACAGACACCCTAGGTGGAAGAGAGGCATATAAGTAATGCTTCTTTGCTCAGGCCAATGGGAAGGGGTGTTCATTTACAGGTTCACAGTTGGTCTTTTGTTTACCAAAACTCCTTGTTTTCAGATCTTCATGGAAGAGGCTTCTTCTAACAGAGACAGAAGTAGGGCCAAAGCCAGAATCCCAAGTGCATGGATTGAGGGGATCTAGAGAAGAAAAATGTGTTCTGATTCTGAGAACACCCAGCTTCTTAACCATACCCCTTACAGTGGTGGAACACTGTCTGGGCAGCTTAAAGAACTTCCTCACAAGGGCAGTTCCTCTCTGTCCCGCCAGAAGATGAGTGATTAGGGTAAGGTGCTTCTCAGATCTCCTATATTCACCAACTCCATTGCTGTGTGCATGGTGCAAGGAGAGACAGCTGGTGGAACTGCCCCCTTAGTCTCTTAGGAATGGACACCATTTTCCCAGTAGAAAGTGTAAAACACCATGCTGTGAAAACTCTCTGCAAGATTCAAGACATACAGAACATTGACAGTCACTTTGGGGGCTATTTATGTAGGCATCACACATAACAGTGACATCAACCAGTGCTTGCAGAAAGGAACTTTTGTCAAGGGACCCAGAATCTAAAAGCTGAAAGGCTGCTGATTTTAGCATTGTGTGTGGGTGAAGATCAGCCAGCCGGGATGTGGACAGAGAGCTGGGTACCATGCTGTGTGTACAGATGTTACCAAGAATGTCATACACAAGAACCTGGAGTGAACCTCTGCATCTGCAGTACAAAGATGAGAATTTTCTTTTAAAATTCATGTAAATGTCTACTGCAGAAGTGAAATGCCATCACTATTTCTTCATACATCGTCTCATCATTGTAGTTCCTGAGTGGTGTACCACAAAGCTGTCAAAGCAGCAGCAAGCCCCCCCCCTTCCTGCCCAGCCTAGGGTCCCAGAGAGATACCCTTCTGCCTACCCCAAAAGGAGATGTCCAAATGGAAGTTGCTGTCCAATTGGCTGCACCAGGACATCTCCTCAGTCTACTGCCCTCATAGGAGCTATGAGGACATCTCCTCAGCCTACAGCCCTCACAGGAGCTGTCCACTGTGGCACTTAACCTTTCTAAACTCACCTGCATGACTTGAGCTGTCCAAGATGGCAACACTTTTTCTTCCTCAGCCTACTGCAGTCATGAGGAGCTGTTCAGGGTCACCACCTATCTTCCCTCAGCCTACAGCCTTGGGGAAATGCCACTATAGGAGCTGAGCCACAGAAGCTGTCCACATAGGCAGCAGCTACTCTCCAGCCTCCCCAGCAGCCCCACAGAAATGGCACCTCAGCAAAGCCAGGTGCAACAGGGAAAGACTTCCCGTCCTAACCCACAGCCAGAATCTGGGAAAAGGAGGTGAAAAAAAGCCATTAATCCCTGAGAAGCAAAACCCACCAGTCACTGAGCTTCCCTCAAATTCCTACCAATCCCTGAGCAGGAGAACCCATCAACCCTGAGCCCTCCTAGCTCAGCGCTTGGAATTCCACCAATCCTCACTCTGGAAATCTTAGCCCAGGGAAGCTCTGCCACCTCATAAATTCTAGAGAAGCCCTGTTCCTTTATCCCAGTCCCTGTTGTCTGCTCCAAGGAGCAGAGGTTAGCTGTGTATGGATTTCTCTCTACTGGGCTGACCAATAAATCTCTCTCATGATATTTGCTGCCTGGTGTGACTGTAAGAAATCAAGAAGAAGAAAAGCAATGAGAAGAGGAAAAGTAGGAGCAAAGGCTGAGCTCTTAAGCTCTTCAGCTTAGCTGTGGATTCTCTCCCCTGGGAGCTGCAATGTCTCTGCTGAGGAGGCTTTCTCTCAGAGCTATGTCATCCCTGGGTCCCCGTGTTTTAGGATACTCTGTCCATGGGACACTTTCTTCCCTTGGAGCTATTGGGTTCCTACGCCTTCATGTCTCCATATGTCCTCCACTGGGATACCTTCGCCCCTCAGAACTATAGTTCCTGGGCTTCCAAGTTCCTGGATGTCCTGCCATCTGAGCTGAAACATTTACAGTCATACTATTTCCCCTGTTGACTAGACCCTGGGTAATTTACAGTAATCCACCACATTCACTGCCTGCAGTTCATTCCTGATGTCTTCCTGCTACACACTTGCTCAATTCCATCCTTAGGCCAAATTCTTCCCTCATTTCAGTATCTCCTTTTAGGTTCCTCTATCCTTTGGTTGCTTCCTATGCTCAGCACATTACTCTCCCATTTTACCCATCTTGATATAAAGGTTAGGATCTCTCTGTTCTTTCTCCGAAGTAGGTTACTAATGTGAAGCACAGTCTGGTTTGTAACTTGCCATCCTTTTCTGGATCCTGGGTGCTATGATGACAGATTTGCACCTCTTGTTTTTTTAGGCCTAACTTTAAAATTCTTTCTTCTTATACACGTGGTTGTCATGATCAGGCACTTCATGGATTCCATCCCTTAATTACAGGTGTTGCCCCCTTCACAAATATTCACTGTGACCTCTGTTCTGTACTTTGTTTTATTTTTGTATACATGTTGCCTCAGTCCCTCAAAGAGTTAATGGCTTGAAGAGCCATTAGGAGTCCAGACTTTGATGAGAACACACTTTCTTCCAGTGTCTCCCTATGAGACTAAGTGACAGGGGCCCTGTTGTGCATATCCTTCAGAGCAATCTAAGTAAGGGATGGCACTACCATTCAGGGCCACTCTAAGCATTCTCCTTAAGAGGGTGCAGTCTGAGGGTGGTGAGATGGTCTGTTCATTCTTTACAGGACAATCTTATGAGGGTCTTGGGTCATGTATGTTAATCTAGGGAGACTTTGATGATCATTCCATGGAACAGACAATGATTGGACGTGCTAGACATAGTAAGGTCAAGGCAGAAAGATTGAAGGAAGCAGCCAGAGAGGTAAGCAAGTGCTGTGAGGGAATATATGGTGTAATAATTAACTCAAACTATTTGAACAGACAATCACTCACCATTGTGATCATGGGACATTTCCTGGACCTAAATGGGTATCTTGTACCCCTTCCATCAGATGTCTTATATGCTCTCAGGGCCCTCTCTTCCTGCTGCACATGACAATGAATACTGAAACTGAACCTCCCCTAAATGGAAGTAGTTTATGGTCCCTGGATACTACTACTGACATATGTCACCGTTGGTGAGGCCCCCTTGTCACAAGGCATTCACGAAAATCTTTGTGTATTTGGTACCCAGCATACTAAACTTGTCTTGGTGGGCATGTGCTGGGACTAAAGCAGCAATGAATTTAGTTCTGTCCAGTAGGTACTGAACTTCCTTGTTCACAGCCCAAGATCCAGCCACTGGCATTGTGCCTTTCCTGAGGTCAGTTACGGGATGAGTCTTGTATATTTCCCATTCCTTTGGACAGGAACATTTCTGCGCTAAAAACTTTGAGATGAGGTGTGGCCCCATCCCTCGACTGGGGGCCAGGCCTATCTACTGGAGGCGGTCTCTACAAGTTCTATCTCCCCTTCACTGCACATTTCTGCTAAAGTCATCCCCTTTGGGTCCTGGAAGCCTCTCGCTTCCCTGGCATCTGGGACCATGCAGTGGCTAACCCCAGTTCCTCATCCTCTATTGCAACATATTTTTATTTGATTTCCTACCCTTTGATCTCTCTCTTATCCCCTCCAGTACCTGATACTGCCCCCTTATTTGCTCCCCTCCTCTCTCCCTCCCAGATCTCCCCTCCCTCCACCTCCCATGATCATCCTGTTCCCCTCTCAATGCAGGACTGAAGCATCTAGCACATCTTAAAACAATACAAGTCTTTTCACCCAAGCTCTCTTTTCTGCTAGGTAGGACATAGTTGGATCTTAGTGTCCATTATGACAGCCTGCAGTTTTTAATCTGCCTTCATCTCACATCATCATTGATATAATTGATGATCATGAACAAGAGTAGGAAGGGGAGGGATAAAATCTGCTAGAAGTGGTCAACCAGGGACAGCCCCACCTGGGGAAACATATCTGAAGGGAACCTGGTGGGGCAGTTGGCAAACAAACTGGAGAAGCAGAGGGGGATTGTAACCCCATTGGAAGAACAACCTAGGCCGGCCTGACCACCCAGTTCTCCCAAAGTCTAGACCACCAACCAAGGAGTGTACCTGGAGGGATCCATTGCAACAGATACATATGTACCAGAGGATGGCCTTGCCTGATAGCAGTGGGAGGGGAGGCCCTTGGTCCCCAGAAGATTTGATGCCCCAGAGTAGGGGGATGCTGGAGCTGTGAGGTAGGAGAGTGTGGGTGGGTGGGGAAACACTTTCAGACAGACAAAGGGGAGGGGGGAAGGGCAGATGTGAGATGGGGGAAGGTTGTTGGAGGGGTAACCGGGAAGTGGGATATCTTGTGATGGGGTGCGGGGTCGGTGGAGGTGGTAACAGGGGAAATGGGATTTCACTTGAGATGTAAAAGAATGGAATGATTAATAAAAACAAAAGTCTGCTAGAGCTGAAAATCTGCATGTAAGCTTTGACTCTCCCAAATGTAACTTTCAATAGCCTAGTGCTGAGAGGAAGCTGTGCTGATAATATAAACTTGGATGAATAGGATACCTGTGTGTTGCATATATTATATGTGGTGACAGATATACAAGATGTGGGAGAGGTCACTGTGTATAATGAAGGTCAGTTCACGAGTGTGGCCATCTGCTCTGAGATGTATTCCCTGGATTCCTAGATACTCCTGATTCTTGAGATCCCCAGACTGACAACAACAGGTGACTAAAATAAGGTCACAGTATACTTGTGTGACCCATTCATACTTGTTTATATTTGTTTGTCATAGAATGGCACCAGGAACAGCCTGAATTGATGGGACATATGTTTTAATAATTTTATTGTCTATTGATTGTATTTTGTGGTAGTCAGTACTAGAATAGGCCTGGCAGTAGAATGCATATTATGTGCTGAGGACATACGCTTTCCAATTACTGTTTACATGTTTGAGCTACATTGCTGATTTAAAATACATTCTAACTATCTCATTTCCGAGGCTGGCAGGGAATCTCAGTTGATAAAAATGCTTGGCACTCAGCCTGGTGACAGAAATTTGATCTTTGGAAACCATGTAAAGGTGGAAGGGAAAACAAGCTCCATAAAATTATCCTCTGACTTTGCATGTGTCATGGGCCACGTGTGCCCTTGAATGTACGTTCCAAATGCACAGTATGTCCACCCAACTACACAAGGATGTACGCACACAGACACACATGTACATACACATGCACACACACACACACACACACACAGAGAGAGAGACAGAGAGAGAGAGAGAGAAATAAAATCATCTCTTCCGTTGATGATTCCACAGGTAAATCCTCCTACCTCTAGTCTAGATGACCTCAGTTCACACTGACTCTCACAAGTTGTCCTTTCACCTACACACACAAAACCCTTGCAGCATGTGACCCACAACACACAAATAATGTGAATGTAAATTATAAATACATGAGTAAGTGATTAACAAATATGTTCTATTGACAAAAGGGAAGAAAACAAAATGAAATAAAAAGATTACTGCATGACACAGGCCAATCTGTTCACTGGTCAGCAGCAGAGGAGTTTACCTGTCATCAGATGGCATGATTTCCCTCTTGGTGCACCTCTGCAAGCTAATTTCCTTTTGAAAATAGACCCTTTCTGTCTCTACTCTCTGTGTACATTTCACATGGGGATACAGTACTGTTACCATGGACAAGGTATGGAGAAATGGCTCAGGGCATTAGCTGTTCTTGCAGAAAACCTGGGTTCAATAAAAAGAATACACAAACATCAATAATGTCAGTGCCAATGGATACATTGCCATTTTCTAGCCTTGCAAGCACCAGGTAGTCAATATGCAAACACATACACATGAAACAAAAATAATTTTTTCAAAAAGAAATGTATGGTTCATTCTGTGCAGTTACTGTCTTCTGCTAAGCTCTGTAGGGTGGTCCCTGTCTACATTGCTTTGACCAGAATCTCAACTTTATAATAAATCACAAATATTGGAAATTTCTTCAGTTCCCTTTTCTTGTGTGATGGTCTTAGAAATTTACCTCTTATGTTTCCTAAAGTCCTGTGTCTAGGGTATTTTATTTATTATATATAGTTTTCTTTTTTGTCATTAACACAGAGTGGCCCTTCATAGAAAAGACTGACATGGAACTGGGTATAAAATTCAGACTGGCCCCAAGCTCATTGATAGGCTTGTTTCTCTCCCTTGATGACACAGATATAGGCCAAGTTAGAGCAGATTAAAAGTAAGTAAAGGCAGGTTTATTAGGAAGCAGCTTTCCTGTGGGTTCAGAGATGTTACTGGAGAAGGAGAATGAAGTTACACTTCAAGGCTAAAACAAGTAGAGGAGGTTATGGGTCTTGGGATGGTGGTGACTTGTAAGGTAGGAGCCGGGATTGTGTCCAAACATGGTCAAAATCTGAACCCCTGAGTGAGCACTCTGGGGTGGGTTGCTGGAAATTCCAGAGGCTAGGAGTGATGATATGTTGGCTCAGAGCTTTCTACAACTTGGCAGGGAGTTTTCTCTGTGGGGGCAGAGCTGGGGAAGGAGTGCAAATTCGGTTTTGCAGCTTATGCAGGGAATAAACAGGTGTCCCACCTAACACTTATGATCCTCCTGCCTCATTGTCCTAAGTACTGTCATTACAGATGTGGGACACCAATCTTAGTCCCTTAAAATGTGCTATGCTATTTTGTGCTGTGCTTTTCTACAGGATGGAACTGGAATGGACTTGCAGTCTTTTGTGTGAGACTTAACTTTTAGAGATACAACAGAAATGACTATTCACCCCAGACAGGGAGAACAGGAGAATACAAAGTATAGATAGCAACAAATTCCACTTGGGTGAACAATGAGTTTTATTGGGGTTACTTACAGAATTATGGGGGAAATGTTACTTACAGAAGTAGAAATTATACAAAGATAGGTGAGATCTCACAAAAGCTGGGAAGTGGCAGCACACTCCACAGCCCAAAGACACCACAGGTTGGAGAGTGTTCTTTGAGGCAGCCCAGTTGGTTGGAGCATGTACTTTGAAGGGACTGAGTTGATCTGAACCTCTTCTAGTCAGTTCATCTGCTTTCTGCTTCTGATCTGATCTGAGTGTCTTTACAGCTTTCCCTGTCTGAAAAACTTTTTTAAAGCCTTGTCTCACTGAAGAAACTCTCAGCAGCCATTTTTGTTTACTCTTGAGAGGGGTGCCCTAGTGAATCTGCTCAGTTTCAGGGACTTTCTGAAGCTACTTTAAGCTGGTTACCTTCTGGCTAAGAGGCTTCCCTGTAGGGTGTAATGGTTCAAACTTCCAGAAAACTGCTACACAGTACTCCACCCCCATCCTGCAGCTCTTACATTCTTTCCGCCACCTCTTCCGCAATGGTCCCTGAGCCTTGGTAGGGGTGGCAAACATATCCACTTATGGCTAAGAATTAGGCCACTGTATCACAGCAACAGTCCCTTGATCTCAAGAGCTTCACTGGTGGTTGAGGTGATGCTGAGAACTTTGGCAATCTATGGCATTAAAAACACACTTGTTTAGAAGGCAGAGATATCAGCATCTGACAAACAATGTCCAATCCATCCAATAAAAGAACAGAAGCTATTCCCCACTGTGATCTATGAGCACCACATCTACAGGATTTTGTCCAGACTTACAGTATCAGATATGAACCCCCTCTTATGGAGGGAGTGAGCCTTAGTTCCAATCAGAAGGCTTTTGGAATTGCTCATGTTAACCTAGCCATTACAAAATGAGAGGGACATCCTGGCAGACTTGTCACTAATTTAAGCAGTAGGTACATGTTAGTGACATATCTCTACCTGCAACCTGAATGCCACCTTCTGGCACTATGATTGCCTACCAGTGTTTCCAGTTCAGTCCCAGCTTCGTTTCCTATGTCCTGCAGTAAAAGCATTGTCTTCAGCAATCAGTCTTACTGTTTAGTTCTGGCGTACAACCAGCATCAGTAGCAATAGAATCTATGGTTTGTGGGCCCTCAAGGGTTTCCATGGCCAACAACTCTCTGGTGGGTAGCCCATCCCTGGCACTAGGTTTTCATGCAGTTACCACATGGCTTCTGGGAGTATCGATTTTCATACAAGTAAAGTACCTTCTCTCTTTCAATTAACCCAGCCCTTGTAGGAATGTAGAGTAGACAGAATTACCCTTGCACCTGGGTGGCTCTCCAATGGCTTGCAAAATCTGCAAAACACTCAAAGGTTAACCTTGTATAATCCATGTAACAAGATGTTTTCCAGAGGATGAGTAGGACAAAGCAACCTCCTTAACTACCATCCCCTAACAAATAGTGAGATTATAAAAGTGACCTTCTTGAAGCACTCAAACTGTCTGTTTCCTTTGTTCTATTAAGAGAATGGTGAACCCAGAAGTCCAAAACTAAGAAGATACTAAAGTTGAACATAAGCAAGATCTAACACAGCATGGAAATGTCCTATCCACTTGTATCAGTATCAATTCCTCCACAGATCAAGGCGGGTATAAAACATGGACAGAAGCTGCTAACTTAATTAGTTCCCTGTAATGCTGACTCAGTCCCTCTGAGATGTTATGTTTCTATATCCTGGAGCTCTTCTATGGAGCCTACTACATTTCTCCATCCATGACCAGTTAACTCTCTACGTCTGATTTCATGTGATTAGGCCTACTCAGGACCAAAGGGACACCTGGCTGTGCTCTTGCCTGTTGCATCTGGTAGTTTCATGTGTGTGGAGGTAGCTTGGTTAGGACTGTAGCTCTTTCTATAGCTTTAGCTTTCCTCAATCAACAGACTTCACTATTTCAGAGTTTATAGCTGGGCAAACCATCTCTGTGCTTATCATTAACCTTTCCTAGAAGGAAATAAACACAGCTTCATCTTGGGGGATTTTTGCCTCTGACTTGATCATCTTCACTTGAATTATTCTATCACAGATGCCATCTGCCAACTATTCCTCAGGCTTTAAAGCATTCCAGGAATCCTTTAGCACAACCTTTGGCATTTCAGCAATGATTTGTTGTTTTTTGTTTGTTTTGTTTTTGTTTTGTTTTTTTGAGGTGGATGGGGACTCCATATTGACACAAATCAAGCTACCTTTAACTTTGAGGAACCCAGATAGATCTTGTGGTCTGCTTTTCCATATTCTTGGCCCTTTTACAATGCCCTCTCACATTCCACACAGTTTCCTTGTTCATCTAAATCATTCAGATCAGCAAAAGCCTTTTCTATTATATAAAGTCCTGCCCCACCAAACTGTGCAGCAAAGTTCTTAAAGTTCTGTACTAGCCTGGATCTGTCCACTGGATCAATCTTTTCTTTTATGAATCATGTGAATACAATTAACCTGTCCTAATGAATTAGAGCCAAACACAGTGTCTCTTCTGATTTCCCACAAAAGCTAGCGTCCCTCTTTATTGGTCTTCCAGCCCCTGATACTTACGGGGACATGGAATGGAGTTAACCATGTGTTCCTAATGGATTTGAAATGTCAATCCATTAATAAGTGGTTTCCATCATACTGTCTCAGGTTATGCCTTAAGGAAGGCAATTATGTACAAATCCAAGATGTCAGCCTTAGAAACTCTCACAACCTAGACACAAGCATAAGGAGGAATCAATTTTATCTGGAAACAAAGATCCTCAGGATCAGAGACCAGTTAGAGAAGCCTTGGAAAACAGAAGCCCATCCTCCATGGAAACAGACCCTCATGATCCCATCTGATGACTGTGCCAGGGTGTTTTTGTACAGAATAACTTTCAATAGAGGTGTCCAGTAGACACAATATAAAGTTATTTCCACTGACATTCTGAGGCTTTCAGTTGTTCTGTATTTCTTTTTTACTATACAACTTCTACTTAAAATAAAGATGACCCAAACAATTGAAGAGCAATTTTTGTTCAGAATTTTATTTCTCCCCATCATGTCTACAAAATGAAGAAAAATTTAACTAATCAGCTATGGATATTAGAATCCACAAAGAGACCCATAATCATATAAGCCATAAGAAATGTGAATGTGCCATGATAAAACAAAAACAACAACAACAACAACAACAACAACAAAAAGTCCATCACCCTCACAAGTAGTCCTGAGACAGGACTATCAAAATCACATTAGAAATATTTTTAATAGGATACAAAATCCAGGATATAAAAGACACTTCAAAGCAATTTAAATATGACTATGTAAAGGCAACATATTTAATCATGCATATGAGGTCAACCTGGCAGACCAAATTTGATTACAGTACAGGATATGAGTCTATATAGGCTATACAATAAAACAGACTCAATTTCCCAACTGTCCTCTGCCTCTAAGGAGCTGAACCAATGCCTCTACCCTTCTCATTTTGTCTTTTACAAAAGAGCTTCCCTACCATAACCTACCCCCAGCATGGACATAGGCCTCCCATCAGGAATACAACTTGAGGACAGACTTAGAACATCATGGATTCCAAGGGTTTATTGTCAGCAAGAAAATCTTCACAAACTTAAATAGAAAAAATTCAAAATGTCGTCACTGATGGCCCTGAGAACCTAGACATAAGCACATCCTCCTAGGAAGTATCAATTGTCTCTTGGTGAGAGTACAAGCATAAGACTTTCAGCATTCCCTCATCCCCTCATCATGAGGAAAACACACCCTCAGGAGCACCTTGCTGGAAGTGCCAGAGTGAGCCCTAGAGTGAGTGTGGTGCTCTGGGGATTTATTAGCACAAAGCATGAAAGGTTCCTATCGCCACGTCCATCCTTGGGGTGGTCGTCTATATTTCAGTGATGAGACATGTCCCATTCAGAATGACAAAGAATTCCAACAAGAATTGGCAGAATTTATCCTGAATCTTGCATCCTAGATCAGCTCTTCTCAGAGATAAAAATTCTATTAATTCCATTACTGACTTTGGATGACACAAAAAGGCCCACAGTCATTAATGTCCTAGAATACCTGTGGCTGAGACATCAAGAAGACATATCACCAGTGTCTTCACAAGGAATCCCAAGAAAAAAATTCCCAACCAATAATTTGAAAGCTTTTTGACGAAATACTAAAAACAAGACATCAAGCATGACTTAAAGAAACAAATTTAAGATCATGTAATGGCAACATATTTGATCAGGGGAAAGACATTGAACTTGTACATGTCAATTGACCTATGAGGTCACCAGTTAAAAGAAACCCAGTACTCAACAGCAGAGCTCAAATCCAGGGGTCTATCAGGAAACACACTTCACTGAGGTAAACTCAGGAAAATTCAGATACAAATATTTGCTGATAAATATAGATACCTTTTTAGGATGGACTGAGACTTTTCCCACTAAGCATGAGACTGTGAAGATGGTGACAAAAAAAATACTAAAAGAAATTCTTCCAAAGTATGAATTTTCTAAGTTTATATGGTTGGAAAATGGACCTACATTGTGTCACAGATAAGTTAGAGGTTAGCTAATATCCTGGGGATTAACTGAAAACTTCACTGTGCTTACAGACCTCAAAGTTCAGGACACATAGAGAAGATAAACAGAACACTAAAAGGGACATTAACTAGATTGACCTAAAAGACTGACTGTAACTAGGTGACTCTTCTTCCTTCATCCTAAATAGAGTACAGAACTCCCCATACCAGATGGGACTCACCCTTTTTAAAGTTATGTTTGGTTTACCTACTGACAGAAGTTATTACAGAAGCAGACAAATGTTAATTATTATGTGATTTCGAGGGTATCCAGTGGGTACACAAACATGTTTGGCTTTAACTTTGTACTTTCCATAAAACAGGTCCACATCCAGAGCTCCACCAACTTTAGCCTGGATATTGGTCTCTAGTCAACAGACACTGCCAGGGGTCACTAGAGCCTCAATGAAAGGGTCCTTGTGCTACAGAGTCACAATGTGGATGCACTGCATATCTATTTGCAGTTGAAGAACAGCCTGGACAGCATAAGAATTCAGCCTCAGAACTCCCTTCTGTCTCCCACTGATGGGCCCCTACCTATGCCACAGGGACACCACAAAAACATAGCCCTGTTACTCTTTTCATGAAGCATCAGGAAGTCCCATTATTGGGCCGTCTAATCATAAGAGAAAGGGAGGGATGAGAGGCCAAATCATTTAAATTTAGAATCCATTTTAGAGAATCAGACGTAAGTTTTAAGTCAGGTAAACTAAAAGACTGCTAACTAGCATTAGTTGCCAATTTATCCCCCAAGTAAACCTCAGCCTAGATCCAGTCTCTAGGCTAACCCCCAACAAGACCAGTGTCTCCAGGTTACTCCCCTAACAAATCTGCACCCCCAGTTTACAATCACACCCCCTGCCTAAGGACCAACAATGGAGAGGGAAGCAGAAATTAAGTTTATAATATGACCCCTAGCACCAGCCGATATTGTTAAAGGCCAGGATAGCTCTCCAATTAGATGCTTACACACTCACCCCCACCTTGTTGCTTACTATAAAGCCTTGCCCCAATAGGTATTTTGGGCTCCTGTCTCCACTCAAAACCTTCCTGCCTGTCAGTGGTAAGCTGAAGGGCCTGAGCCAACTCATATAGAATAAACACCCTACTGCGAACTGCATCAGATCAGCTCCTGTCTGATTTTTGGGGTGCTGGGTTAGGGATCAATAACAATTCCACAGCACTATAGTACTTGTAGGTATCTCTGAATGGTAATGTTAGGATTTGTAAATATAGTCATTCCTAGAAATGATTTATTTCAGGAAGATATCAATTATCTACATCTCTCTTTCTACTTTAACTGATAACTTCTACCAACAGAAGCAAATAGTGAAAGAGTCCAGGACACTCAAGGCCAGTTCTTGTGAAGAAAACATCTCGCAAACAATTATGTCATGGGCACCCTTGTTTCAGGGATCTTTGGCTTTCCATCTTATGATGGAGACCTTGGTGCCCATCCAAATACTGACAGGAGGCAACAGTACAGACTTTTTAATCATCTCTGATACTGACCTAATGAAATCTTTCTTTGGATCATTCTAACATGAAAGAGTTGCTGCAGATTATTGAAACCAGGATGAAATCCTACCTGGTTATGGAGCAGGAAGCAAAGTTAACCCCACTGAAGCATGTCACTAAATGTAGTTATTTGGAGGAGGAGGAAGAGGAGGAGGAGGAGGAGGAGGAGGAGGAGGCTGCCCATATTCTCTTTAGGGAACTGATGATGGCTATCTAACCTTCACATATACGCCATATTTCCAAGTGAGTTATTAAGCATGAAAACATCCCAATAGCTTACAAAGAGCTCATTAGACTTAGTGACTTAGATGTGAGGAAAAGACTCACCTCTGGGAAACTGGTCAAGAGCTTCAACTGAACACCTGAATACAGTTCTGCTGGAATGTGCAAGAACACAAGGGTTTCCCTGTGACAACTCAGGCCTTGTTTCGATCCTCCACTCTTTAGAGACTGAACCTCTCATTCATAAAGGCATAAAATTCAAAGATCAAACGCCAGATTTTAATTTAAGCCAACTTATATGCCAGTTCACCTCTACAAAGAACATTAAGACCTACTATATGAGGAATTGAAGATAGAATCATATAATCCTGTTACTTATGACGCAGCCTTGGCTTAGATATGATGAAGACACAACAAGGATTTCCTCAGAAGAAATCCAAAAGGAATCTTGAATCCAACCAAGCATTAGAATTTTTTTAGTGGGTTACTGAACCCAGGAAGTCAGAGATGCTTTAAAGCAACAAAAATATGACCATGTAATGGCAAACAATCAAAAAGTAGAAGTTTACCTGGCATTGGCAATTAGAGAGGGCAGAGTTGTACAATACACACAACCTCCCAAATGCCCGTTGTCTCCAAGGGGAAACAGTGTCCTTCCCTCTAAACCTTCTTTTTACCTACTCTACCAGAGCTGCCTGGAGATGAGAGGAAATGGCATGAGGAAACATTGTGCCTTCCTCTCTTTTGTTCTTTAATAAGAATGTATAAGGCAAAGGCACCCCACTGCATGGACATTCTCCTCTCCTGAGGAACAAGAGATCCTGAGAGACAGAGAACAGCAGCAACAGCTCCAAGGATTCACTGATACTAAGCATGTTTGCAGAGTGTTCATCTTCACAAACATCAAGAATGAAAAAAACTAGGCCGGGCGGTGGTGGCGCACGCCTTTGATCCCAGCACTTGGGAGGCAGAGGCAGGCGGATTTCTGAGTTCGAGGCCAGCCTGGTCTACAGAGTGAGTTCCAGGACAGCCAGGGCTATACAGAGAAACCCTGTCTCGAAAAACCAAAAAAAAAAAAAAAAAAGAATGAAAAAAACCCAAGATGTGACCACTCATAGCTCAGAACCTAGACACAAGCACATCCTATTTGTAGCAGGATCGCTTCCATATCCAGGGAAGTAGCCAAGAGTAAGAGCACAAGCATAAAAGCCTGCAAAGTTAGCAGCCCATCCTCCAAGAAACACACCCTCTGAAGCACTGCAAGGGTTAGAACCAGGATTTGTATTAGTCTGAATATTGTATCCCAGAAATGCTGTGTAGCACACATTCGATGCCCTTCCAACGGATATATGGAGCCTTGGAGTAGTGCTCTATAGTAACTGGACAACTTCCCTTCAGAGAGACCGAGAATCCAAAGAAGAAATGGCAGACATCATTCTGAAACCGTGTAGCCCACATCACCTATCATCACCTCACCAAACAGAGATTGATGATGCACTTCATCAATTCATGACAGTGGATGTCAAAAGAGCACCATAATAATGGAAGGCCTGGCACACCTGTAGATGCACCAAGCTGAAGACAACTAAAAAGGATCCTCAGAAGAAATCCAGAGGGAACCAGATTCCAAATCTGAAGTATAAATAATTTACATGGAGTGAGTATGGGATACAGGATATCACATATGCTTTGAAATAACAAAACTGCATGGCAACATATTTAATCATAAATAAGAATTTCACCTGCCATTAAAAATTTGAACAAATAGATGGAGGGAACAAAGACTTCTGTAAAACCTCTCAAACTTCCTCTGCTTGCAAAGAGGGGAACCAATGTTCCTGCATTTCCATCGTATGTAGCGACACTCTACCTGAGCAGTAAAGGAGACAAGAAAAAGGGATGTACAAGGTAGAGTGTACCTCTTACCTTGGCTATACTGAAGAGGATCTTCTCAGAAGAGATCTGGCCCCATCATGGATGTATGCCTCATTTCAAAAATAGGTCTTATAGAGACACTAAGTGGAACATAAACTTAGAAGAATTTTTATCAACCAGCAGATAGTCACAAACTTCAAACTTTGCTATTACAACTGACAGCACGAAGAACCCAAGCACAAGCATGGTCTCTATGTATTGAGGCAGTGTCTACTGAGGAAGTCCAGAGTAAGAGCACAAGAAAACAATCCACAGAAGGCAGCAGCCCATCCTGAAGGGAAAGAGATGCTCAGGTGCACTGCTAGTGCCAATAAAAGGTTGTGAATATTTTGCCCTACAGGTACTCAGCATAGCAGTGTCTGAAGGGCTTCTCACAGATGTCTGTAGCCTTGGAGCAGTTCTCTGCCTTTCAGTGATAAGGTTTCTTAATTAAGGGAGACAGAAGGTTCAAATAAGAATGTAGATAGAATTTGTTCCTTGTGTGATCACCTCATTGTCTCTTTCAAGAGTTTGAGGATCCATTTGTTCAAATAACTAACAGTGGGTACAAAAAGAGGCCAACAGTCATCACTGCATGGCACACCTGTGGATGCCCCCTGATGTCGACTCATCAAAGGTTTCTTCACAAGAAATTCAGAAGGATTCTACCCAAATATAGCATCGGAAATGTTTTAATGGGGTAGGTAATACAGGATGTCAAACACGTTGCAAAATGCCAAAGCCACATCCAGGTAATTGCAACTTATCTTAACTCTGAAAATGAAATCCTCATAGAGTAAATTTGAGCACAAGAAAGCACAGAGTGGTGCAATGTCACATTCACAACCTCACCACCTTCCTCTATTTCTAAAGAGGAGAACCACTTCCCCTTCTCTTTCCACCTTCCTGTTGTCCACTTTACTTGACCTGCCTGGACATGGGAGGAAAAGGCTGTAGGAGGCACAGAGTTCTTCCATCCTGTCTTCCCTGAACAAATCAAAGGGCAGATTCTATGATGAAAACTTGTATCCCAGATCACTTGTTCCCAGAGCTTAAGGATATACTTAACCATTTGATGACAGTGGATGCCTGGCTTTTCATTTTTCTTTCCCTTTCTTGACTTTCTGCCATGATCCTTATTCATTCTTACCACACACCCTCTTTGTCCTTGATTTGTTGTTCAATGTATTGTAACTGGTTCTTTAAGTAGTCTGACTTTTAATGTTAAGATATCTATAAACATTCTAAGAAGTGATTTATCCTGGGTAGATAACAATTCCCTAGCATCAATATTTGCTGTTGCTACATTTCATGTCTTTAAACAAAAGAAAATTCTGATGCTGATATTGAAACTCAAGACCAGCTTCTCTAAAGAGAACATTTTAACAAATTTTTATTATGTCTTGGAATCTTGGATTCAGGGCCCATTGCATTTCTATCCTATCACTGACTACCTGTTGGCCTCAATATTCTGGAAGTGACAAGTGTACAGGTGCCTTGATTAGCTCTCAGCCTGGGCTCCTGCATCATACTCACATCACACAACTGCTGCAGGCCATGGAGATGAGAATAAAATCCTACCAGGTTATGGAACATGGAGCATAGGGAACCCTGCTGAAAGGGGTTGCTACAGGTTCATATCATCCTCTCTTTAGAGAACTTACTTTGGCTATCATAGCTTTGCATAGTCACCATACTGCCCAGTGACATACTAAGCATGAAAACGTCTCAGTAGATTAGAAAGGGCTCATTGCACTCTGTGATTTTGGCTTAGGAAAAGAAGACTCTCTTCAGGAAATGTGAAGGTCACAAGCTTCATGGTATCAATGGATACTGTTCTCCCAAAGTGTTTGGTCACACAGAGTAAGAAGGTATCCCTTTGACATTCTGTGCCCTGTAATGATACTATACTATTTAGTAACAGGATATCTTCCATGTCAGAGAGAGAATTCAAAAATCAAAAAGCCAGGTTTACCGAATGCAAATGTCTATGCCTGAAAATCTCTCACAAGAGCTTTAAAATCTACTAAATCAATAACTAAAAATAAAATCACATATAGTCCTGTGATTCTGGTAGTTATGGGACACCCAAGGCTGATCCATAAAGAACACAACAAGGATTTCCTCAAAAGAAATCCAAAGGAAACCCATACCTCTACCTGGCATTAGAAATCTTTTTAATGGGTTACTGAATACAGGCAGTCAGAGATACTTTAAAGCAACCAAAGTCCAACCATGTTATAGAAAATAATTGACTATGAAAAATTTCACCAGGCAATGTCAATGTGACCACATTAGGCAGTACAGTGACCCCTTGCACAATGTCCCAATTTTCCACTGCATCTGAGGAGGGTTACCAGTGCCCCTGCCCTTCATACAACAACCACTCTTGTTAAACTTTCATCCAGGAGATGAAAGGAAAAGACATGAGGGCAGAGTGTGCCTTCCACTGTATCTTTCCTGAAAAGAACTTGACAAACCAAAACTCCACCACAGCATGGATACTAATTCTCGCCTCACAGAGAACAGTTCCCAAAAGACTGAGAGCAGCATCAGCTTCAAGGATTCACTGCTGTTAAGCACGCTTTCAGAGTTTTCCTCTTCACAAAATTCAACTATGAAAAAGCACAATATTGGGAGGCAGAGGCAGGCGGATTTCTGAGTTCGAGGCCAGCCTGGTCTACAGAGTGAGTTCCAGGACAGCCAGGACTACACAGAGAAACCCTGTCTCGAAAAAAAAGGAAGAAAGAAAGAAAAAGCACAATATGTGACCACCTAGAGTGTTCAGAACCTAGATAAAGCATTTCTTCACAGGGATATTGGGTCCTTTTCCAGGAAAGATGCCCACAGGAAGAACACAAGAATGAAACCCTCAAAAGTTAGAAGCCTATCCTCCAATGAAACACACCCTGTGGAGCACTTCCAGGGTTAGGACCAGGGTTTGTATTAAACTGAATATTGTTTCCCTGAAGTGCTGAGAAGCATACACGCTGGAGCTCTATGAATATCCAATTCATAGAGACAGAATTCAATGACTAATCGGTAGATCTTCATGAAACTTTTACCCAACATCATCAATCCCCAGAGCTTGAAGATCTACATAATCAATAAATTTCAGAGGATGCCAAAAATAGGCTCATCATACTGGAAGTTCCTGTAGCTACACCTGTAGCTATAACAAGCTGAAGTCATATGATCTAGGTCTACAGAAGAAATATGGAAGGAACCAGACTCCAATCTGGAATTATAAACGTTTTAAATGTAATGTGAAATACAGGGTATCAAATATTCTTTAAAGCAACAAAATACATGGAATCACATTTAATCATATATAAGCATTTAATTTGCCAATGAATATTCGAACACAATAGAAGCAGGGAACAAAGACCCAAGTAAAACCTCCCAAACTCCCTCTGCTTCTAAAGAGAGGAACAAGTGTTTCTATACTTTCCATTGCTCCTATCTTGTCCATGCTAAGGAGGACATTTCAACACAAAGCCTGCCTTGTCTCAAAACAGGACTTGCAGAGAGAATATGAGGATTATTAGCTCTGAGGAATTATTAACAAGAAGCACATATTTACCAACTTCATACTATGCTGTGTCCACTGACAGCACAAAGAACCAAGGCCCAAACATATGCCACTCTATGTATTGAGGCACTTTTCTAGTGAAGATGTCCAGAGTAAGAGCACAAGCATAGAATCCTCAGAGACAGCAGCCCATCCTCCATTGAAAAAGATGCCCAGGAGCACCTGTGGTAGAGATGCAAGGGTAGGAGTTGACGGAAATACTGTGCTGCACAGGTGGTCAGGAGAATTATCTGAAGGGCTTCTCACTGATACCTTTGACTTTGCAGTGGTCCTCTACTTTTAGTCACAATGAATTTACATTAAGAAAAACAAAAATTCCAAATTACAACTCTTATCCGTAAACAGAATTTATTGATTTTTATAGTTACTCAATAAACTCTTCCAAGAGCTTAAACATTCAATTAATCAAACACTAACAGTGAGGCCACAGAGAGAGCAACAATCATCACATCATGACACATCATTTGGATGCCCCATGATGCAAAATCATCAGCGATTCTTTTAAGAAAAAAAAAATCTATAAAGACCTTGCCCAAAGCTATCATTAGAAATCTTCATAATGCAGTAGGGAACACAAAAGAACAAAGTCTTTTAGAGCAACAATACCATGTGATGAAAACCTACTTAATCCTGAAAATGAAGTCCTTATTGGCAGCACAAATTTGTCCACAATCAAGGTCAGGCCAGTAAAATGAAACATTCATCACCTCTGCAACTTTGTCTGCTTCTAAGAAGTAGGATAAGATCACATTTGCTGGTTGAGCCTTGGAGTGGTCCTCTAGTTTTAGTGAGCAGTCACACCCCAGTCAGAAAGACAGAATATACGATTCCAATGTCAGACCTGAAACATATGTCCTGGGTTATTTCCTCCAAAGCTTACACATATACTTAATCGAATACTAATAAAAGTGGATTCCGCGACATTTCCCCGCTCATGGGTGTTTTGGACACCCTTGCCTGGGCTTTGATGTACATTCATCAAAGATTTCCTCAGTCAAAATTCTAAGGGAACCAGATCTCAATCTAGCTTTCGCAATGTTTTTAATGGGTTACAGAAAAAAGTAATTCAAAGATGCTTTAAACCAACAAAAATACAACTATGCAATGACAACATATTTAATTATAAATAATAAGTCCACATGGCAGTGCAAAGGTAATTAAAATAGAGGGCAGGGTTGTACGATAATTCCTGCACCACCTCCCAACCTTCCTCTGCATTGAAAGGGGGAACCAGTGCCACTCGCTTAACACCTTCACTTTGATCAGCTATCTGATCTGTCTGGAGAGGAAAGACTGAAGAAAATGTAATGTGCCTCCCACCCTTTCTTTTCTGAAGAGGACTTTACCTGAAGAGGAAATTTCCCAGGAAAATTGCACACATATGAAAGTCCATATGCCTGACTTCAGGAAGAGAATTTGGAGAGGGACTGAGACCAGTATCTGCTCCAGGGTTTATAAGCATTAAGCATGTCTGCACATATCATGACTATTACAGAAGAGCATAAATAGCGCTCAGAATCTAGACCCAAGCGCATGCTCCTTGGATTTCTTTTCCATCAAGAAAAGTCCTAGGTGAGATCCCAGTTTAGAGGCCTCAGTAGACAGCAGCCCATCCTCCTGGGAAACAGACCCTCAGGATTATCTTTACCTATTAGTGCCAAGTTCTACTTTGGTCTCCCTCTAAGAAATCAGGAAGAAAGGATACCATCAATACAAGTTTAAAATGCCTCCATAGCTTCTGTTCTTGTCTTTCCATGCATGAAACAAAACAAGACAAACAAGAAAACAAAAAGCCAACAACTTTTGAGCAAAAGTAAAATCCTGGCAGCAAATAAGGGAGGTCACAGAGAAACCAGCTAACACATACAGGTAGAATGGTAATGATACCCTTTTGTATTTAATCATGTATGCTTTGAATACTGTATTCTTTTTTTTTTCTTTT
>NW_021604692.1:761084-767025 GCF_004785775.1 Grammomys surdaster | reverse complement strand
TTCCTATGTTGTCCCCTTACCCCATCCCCCACCACCCCCTCGGAACCCCCAATCCCCTCGCCCCTCCTCCTTCTTCTCTGTGGATGTAACCTCTATCTACACCCCCCCACTCCCACCTCCCCACCCTCAAAATTCCCACCCCCTGGGGCATCCAGCCTTCATGAGGTCAAGGTTCTCTTCTTCCACCTATGCCCAGCAGGGCCCTCCACTTTTACATATTCAGCTGAAGCCCTGGATCCCCCCCTAAGTGCTCCCAGGCTGGTGGTTTAGACCCTGGGAGCTGTGGTTGGTTGGTATTGTTGCTCTCCTCATGGTGCCACAAACCCTTTCAGCTCCTTCAGTCTTCACTCTAACTCCTCTATTGAGAACCCCATGATCAGTTCAATGGCTAGTTGTGAGCATCTGCCTCTGAATATGTCTGACTCTTGAAGGCCTCTGAGGAGATATCCATATCAGGCTCTTATCAGCATGCACTTCCTGTCTTCCACATCAGCATCTACCTTTGGTGATTGCACATGGGATAGATACTCAGGTGGAGTGGTCTTGAGACGGCCCCTCCTTCAGTTTCTGTCCCTCACTTTGTCTCCATATTTGCTCCCTTGAGTATTTTGTTGCTCCTTCTAAGAAGGACCGAATCACCCTCACTTGGTCTTCCTTCTTTATGGGCTTCATGTGGCCTGTGAGTTGCATCTTGGGCATTTCAAGGTTCTAGGCTAATATCCAATAATCAGTGAGTGAATACCATGTGTGTTCTTTTGTGATTGGCTTACCTCACTCAGGATGATAATTTCTAGTTCCATCCATTTACCTAGGAACCTCTCGAATTCATTGTTTTTAATAGCTGAGTAATACTCCATTGTGTAAATATACCACATTTTTTGAATCCATTCCTCAGTTGAAGGACATCTGGGTTCTTTCCAGCTCCTGGCTATTATAAATAAGGCTGCTATGAACATAGTTGAGCATATGTCCTTGTTATATGTTCGAGCATCTTCTGGGTATATGCCTAGGAGTGGTATAGCTGGATCCTCGGGTAATGCTATGTCCAATTTTCTGAGGAACCGCCAGACTGATTTCCAAAGTGGTTGCACCATCTTGCAGTCCCACCAACAATGGAGGAGTGTTCCTCTTTCTCCACACCCTCGCCAGCATCTACTATCACCTGAGTTTTTAATCTTAGCCATTCTGACTGGTGTGAGATGGAATCTCAGGGTTGTTTTGATTTGCATTTCCCTGACGACTAAGGATGCTGAACATTTCTTTAGATGCTTCTCGGCCATTCGAGTTTCTTCCGTTGAAAATTCTTTGTTAAGCTCTATACCCCATTTTTTAATAGGGTAATTTGGTTGTCTGGAGTCTAATTTCTTGAGTTCTTTGTATATATTGGATATTAGCCCTCTATCAGATGAAGGATTGGTAAAGATCTTTTCCCAATTTGTTGGTTGTCGTTTTGTCCTATTGACAGTGTCCTTTGCCTTACAGAAACTTTGCAATTTTATGAAGTCCCATTTGTCAATTCTCGATCTTAGAGCATATGCCATTGGAGTTCTGTTCAGGAACTTTTCTCCTGTGCCCAAGTATTCGAGGCTTTTCCCCACCTTCTCTTCTATTAGTTTCAGTGTATCTGGTTTTATGTGGAGGTCCTTTATCCACTTAGACTTGAGCTTTGTACAAGGGGATAAGAATGGATCAATTTTCATTCTTCTACATGTTGTCTTCCAGTTGAACCAGCACCATTTGTTGAAAATGCTGTCCTTTTTCCACTGGACAGTTTTAGCTCCTTTGTCAAAGATCAAGTGACCATAGGAGTGTGGGTTCATTTCTGGGTCTTCAATTCTATTCCATTGATCTTCCTGCCTGTCTCTGTACCAATACCAGGTAGTTTTTATCACTATTGCTCTGTAGTACAGCTTGAGGTCAGGGATGGTAATTCCTCCAGAAGTTCTTTTATTGTTGAGAATAGTTTTGGCTATCCTGGGTTTTTTGTTATTCCATATGAATTTGAGAATTTCCTTTTCTAACTCTGTGAAGAATTGAGTTGGGATTTTAATGGGGATTGCATTGAATCTGTAGATTGCTTTTGGCAAGATGGCCATTTTTATTATATTAATCCTGCCAATCCATGAGCATGGGAGATCTTTCCATCTTCTGAGATCTTCTTCAATTTCTTTCTTCAGAGACTTGAAGTTCTTGTCGTACAGGTCTTTCACTTGCTTGGTTAGATTCACACCAAGGTATTTTATATTATTTGCAACTATTGTGAAGGGTGTCATTTCCCTAATTTCTTTTTCAGTCTGTTTATCTTTCATGTAGAGGAAGGCTACTGATTTGTTTGAGTTGATTTTATAACCAGCCACTTTGCTGAAGTTGTTTATCAGGTTTAGGAGTTCTCTGGTGGAAGTTTGGGGGTCACTTAAGTATACTATCATATCATCTGCAAATAGCGATATTTTGACTTCTTCCTTTCCTATTTGTATCCCTTTGGCTTCTTTTTGTTGTCTAATTGCTCTGGCTAGGACTTCCAGTACTATATTGAATAGGTAGGGGGAGAGTGGGCAGCCTTGTCTAGTCCCTGATCTTAGTGGGATTGCTTCAAGTTTCTCTCCATTTAGCTTGATGTTGGCTACTGGTTTGCTGTAAATTGCTTTTACTATGTTTAGGTAGGGGCCTTGAATTCCTGATCTTTCCAAGACTTTTATCATGAAGGGATGTTGAATTTTGTCAAATGCTTTCTCAGCATCTAGTGAGATGATCATGTGTTTTTTTTCTTTAAGTTTGTTTATATAGTGGATTACATTGATGGATTTCCGAATATTGAACCATCCCTGCATTCCTGGGATAAAACCTACTTGATCATGATGGATGATTGTTTTGATGTGGTCTTGGATTCGGTTTGCTAGAATTTTATTGAGTATTTTTGCATCGATGTTCATAAGGGAGATTGGTCTGAAGTTCTCTTTCTTTGTCGGGTCCTTGTGGGGTTTGGGTATGAGTGTAATTGTAGCTTCATAGAACGAATTGGGTAGTGTTCCTTCTGTCTCTATTTTGTGGAATAGTTTGAAGAGAATTGGTATTAGGTCTTCCTTGAAGGTCTGATAGAATTCAGCACTAAAACCATCTGGTCCTGGGCTTTTTTTTAGTGGGGAGGCTTTTGATGACTGCTGCTATTTCCTGAGGGGTTATGGGACTATTTAGATGGTTTATCTGCTCCTGGTTTAACTTTGGGACCTGGTATCTGTCTAGGAAATTGTCCATTTCATCCAGGTTTTCCAGTTTTGTTGAGTATAGGCCTTTGTAGTAGGATCTGATGATTTTTTGAATTTCTTCAGTTTCTGTTGTTATGTCTCCCTTTTCAGTTCTGATTTTATTAATTTGGATACTGTCTCTGTGCCCTCTGGTTAATCTGGCTAAGGGTTTATCTATCTTGTTGATTTTCTCAAAGAACCAACTCCTGGTTTTATTGATATTTTGTATTGTTCTTTCTGTTTCTATTTGGTTGATTTCAGCCCTGAGTTTGATTATTTCCTGCCTTCTACTCCTCCTGGGTGTATTTGCTTCTTTTTGTTCTAGAGCTTTTAGTTGTGCAGTCAACTTGTTAGTGTGTGCTCTTTCCAGTTTCTTTTTGTAGGCACTTAGAGCTATGAGCTTTCCTCTTAGCACTGCCTTCATGGAGTCCCACAAGTTTTGGTATGATGTGTCCTCATTTTCATTGAATTCTAAAAAGTCTTTTATTTCTTTCTTTATTTCTTCCTTGACCAAGTCATCATTGAGTAGAGAGTTGTTCAGTTTCCATGTGTACGTGGGTTTTCCATTGTTTTTGTCATTATTAAAGACCAGTCTTATTCCGTGGTGATCTGATAAGATGCAAGGGATTATTTCAATCTCTTTGTATCTGTAGAGGCTTGTTTTGTGACCTGTTATATGGTCTATTTTGGAGAAGGTACCATGAGGTGCTGAGAAAAAGGTATATTCTTTTGTTTTAGGATGAAATGTTCTATAGATGTCTGTTAAGTCCATTTGGTTCATAACTTCTGTTAATTTCAAAGTGTCTCTGTTTAGTTTCTGTTTCCATGATCTGTCCATTGCTGACAGTGGTATGTTGAAATCCCCCACTATTATTGTGTGAGGTGTAATGTGTGTTTTGAGCTTTAGTAAAGTTTCTTTTATGTATGTAGGTGCCCTTGCATTTGGAGCATAGATGTTCAGAATTGAGAGTTCACCTTGGTAGATTTTTCCTTTGATGAGTATGAAGTGTCCTTCCTTATCTTTTTTGATTAATTTTGGATGAAAGTCGATTTTATTTGATATTAGAATGGCTACTCCAGCTTGTTTCTTGGGACCATTGGCTTGAAAAATTGTTTTCCACCCTTTTATTCTGAGGTAGTGTCTGTCTTTGTCACTGAGGTGCGTTTCTTGTATGCAGCAAAATTCTGGGTCTTGTTTGTGTATCCAGTCTGATAGTCTGCGTCTTTTTATTGGGGAATTGAGACCTTTGATGTTAAGAGATATTAAGGAAAAATGATTGTTGCTTTCTGTTATTTTTGTTATTAGAGGTAAAGTTATGTTTGTATCTTCTTTTGGGGTTGTTGGAAGATTACTTACTTGCTTTTTCTAGGTTGTAGTTTCCCTCCTTGTGTTGGCATTTTCCATCAATTATCCTTTGAAGTGCTGGGTTTGTGGGAAGATATTGTGCAAATTTGGTTTTGTCATGGAATATCTTGGTTTCACCATCTATATTGATTGAGAGTTTTGCTGGGTATAGTAATCTGGGCTGGCAATTGTGTTCTCTTAGGGTCTGTATGATGTCAGTCCAGGCTCTTCTGGCTTTTATAGTCTCTGGTGAGAAGTCTGGTGTAATTCTTATAGGTCTGCCTTTATATGTTACTTGACCTTTTTCCCTTACTGCTTTTAGTATTTTTTCTTTGTTTTGTGCATCTGATGTTTTGATTATTATGTGACGGGAGGTATTTCTTTTCTGGTCTAGTCTATTTGGTGTTCTGTAGGCTTCTTGTATGTTTATGGGCATCTTGTTCTTTAGGTTAGGGAAGTTTTCCTCAATAATTTTGTTGAAGATATTTACTGGCCCTTTAAGTTGAGAATCTTCATTCTCATCTATACCTATTATCCTTAGGTTTGGTCTTCTCATTGTGTCCTGGATTTCCTGGATGTTTTGAGTTAGGAGTTTTTTGCATTTTGCATTTTCTTTGACAACTGTGTCAATATTTTCCACCGTATCTTCTGCATTTGAGATTCTCTCTTCTATCTCTTGTATTCGGTTGGTGATGCTTGCGTCTGTGACTCCTGATCTCTTTCTTAGGTTTTCTATCTCCATGGTTGTCTCCCTTTGAACTTTCTTTATTGTTTCTATTTCTAGTTTCAGATCCTGAATGTTTTTGTTTAATTCCTTCTTTGTGTTTTCTTCCATTTCTTTAAGGGATTTCTGTGATTCCTCTTTAAGGGCTTCTATCTGTTTACTTGTACTCTCCTGTATTTCTTTAAGGGAGTTACTTAATTCCTTCTTATAATCCTCTATCATCATCATGAGAAGTGATTTTAATTCTGAATCCTGCTTTTCAGGTGTGATGGGGTGTTCAGGGCTTGCTATATTGGGAGAACTGGGCACTGATGATGCCAAGAAACTTTGGTTTCCGTTGCTTATGTTCTTGCGCTTGCCTTTCGCCATCTGGTTAACTCTAGTGGTACCTGCCCTCACTGTGTAAAACTGGAGTCTGTATTTCCAGTTATCTTGCTTATTGCAGAGCTCCTCAGAGTCCAGAGGTCTCTGTGGTCTTATGCTCCTAATCTCCTGGGTGGAATAACTCCTGGGACTCAGGCCACCTCTTGGATCTGGAAATCCTTCTGCTCTGAGTGCAGTGGGTCCTCGATGACTCAGGATTCAGTTTCAGCTGCTCTGAGTGCAGTGGCTCCAGCTGCTCTGAGT
>NW_021604692.1:759983-761074 GCF_004785775.1 Grammomys surdaster | reverse complement strand
AGTGCAGTGGCTCCTGGATGACTCAGGATTCAGTTTCTCAACAGGACGGGAGCAGACCGACTCTGTGTCTGCTCCAGCCCAGAGCTGAATACTGTATTCTTAATGTAAATATTTACTAAGACACACATATAGGGGTGGTGATAATGTATCAGCAAGATTCATTGATATACCCGCACAGGATGTGGCAAAGCCAGAGACCAGCTTCATAAACAAGGCCAGGGACAGGGCTAACTCTTTGAACAAGACACAGAGTGGAAGAGAGGCACTCAGGTGTTGCTTCCTGGATCAGAACAATGGAAAAGGGTGATCAGTTACAAGGGGTGGACAAAAGAACACTTTGTATTTTTTTACTGGAACCCACGTTTTCAGGTCTCTTTGAATGAAGAGGCTCCTGCATCCTCACCTAGATTAAGGCCAGATCAAGATGCTCACAACTAAGCAGAGCAAGATAAATGAAAATGGCTGCTGATTCCTGGAGTACCCAGCCCTTGGCTCTGACCCCTTGTGTTAAAAGAATAGCGTCTTTTGCAGCTTGCAGACCTTCCTCACTGAGGCGGATGCCTTTCTGTCCTGGCAGGAGCCAAGCGTGGGGTGCTGCTCAAGTCCCTTTCATCCATCACATCCCTGCTGTGTGCGTGGGCACTGAGAGTCCACTAGCTTTACTATAACCCTAGACCTAAGAAGGGACACCACTTCCTCAATGAGATGACGCAAAAAGGCTACCAAATGAAAGGGCCAAACACACATAAACCTGATGGTGTCTATGTGTGCTATTTATATGGGTGTCCTCTATAGCAGTGACCTTAATCAATAAATGCAGAACTGAACCATGAGGCGGAGGAACATGGAGCTCTGTGAATTGAGGCAAGCCTGGTCTATAGAGCAAGCTTCAGTCTAACCAAAGATAAAGATGGCTACATGATGAAATATTGTAATTATAATTGCAAAACTATATTGTGATGGTTTGTATATGGTTGGCCCTGCACATGACACTATTGGAAGATGTGGCCTTGTTGGAGTAGTTGTGTCACTCTGGGTGTGAGCTTTAAGACCTTCATCCTAGCTGCCTGGAAGCTAGTATTCTGCTAGCA
>NW_021604692.1:755777-759973 GCF_004785775.1 Grammomys surdaster | reverse complement strand
CCCAGGCTAGCATTTCACATGTTTGTGACAATCCAGTGTCAAAGCAATTCAATATATCCTGTTAGATTGTAAGAGAAGTCCCTTATTGGCTCATATTTCCTTGCCCCAGAAGGCAACCACTCACTCCTCCTAATAAATAATACTGCAGGAGTCAAGTGTGCTCTGAGACATGTGTGTGCTGCTGTAAATTATCTGTCTTAGTGCCATGTTGGGAGCTTGGTCTAGTTCCAGAATATTTCATCTTTTGCTATTCATTCCCTTAGCCTTACTTCATGTCAAAGTACTTGACAGCATATCACACAGTGAGTTCTCCTGTGGAAGCAAATCATAGGACCATCGGTTCAACTTGATCCTGACTTTGTTTCTAGATTTTAAGTGATATTTCTATTATTACATGTGAATAAATTATTGAGTGGTTCAGAAAGAGGCCAATAGCATTTAAGTAAGGAAGAAAAAATATTCTAATTAGATTTTTCATATTCTATCACTCCTTATTTAAATGTGTATATGTGTTTGTATGTGGGTATACACCAGCCAATGTTCACACATGAAGGTCAGAAGAAAACCTGCAGGAGTCCCTTTCTTCCAGAGACTGAACTCCCATCCTCAGCCTTGGTGGCAGGTGTCTATCCCAGTTCAGCCTTTGAGCAGCCATCTAATTAAATTTATATATAAAATATTTCCATTGTTATAATTTAGCATCTAGTTCAGAATATGTCAAGCAAGTTCTGGGTTCACTAATTCCATAAACAAAACAATAAAAATTCTACTAAGATATTTAAATTACAATCAATACAATTAGAAAGATTGTGCCTTAATGACTTGAGTAAAATTAGCAACACAAGGAAAAGAATACAGACATTCATGAAAATGAAAAGCATTCAAAGAATTTCACAGAAATTCCATCAAAATCATCACCTCAGACAGGAGTCCCAGCAAGCAGGACTCAGAAGTAGACACTGGGACATGAGGTAAAGTCATGAGTGAGTCACCAGGAGCACATGAGGACAGCACCACAGAAGGCTGAGTGATGCACTGTGCTAATGCTAACACAGGCAGGTTAGTGCTAAGAGCTGACCACTGAATTTGGATGTGGAGCAACAGGCTATCTGGGACCTGAAAGACAGCAAGAATTTCAATAAGGTGGGAGGGATGAAAGTCTCCTTGATGCAGATTCAAAAAAAAAAAAACTATGAAGGCACAAGGACTCAGTATGAACACAAGACCCTAGGCACTTCTACAAAAAGCAGAAGGGCTGGGGGTGGGGGTGTGATTAAGAGAGATTGTATTGGTTTGTATGTGTTCATGAGTATGTAGGTTTTGGTGCATACATGTATGTTTCCATGTTGAGAGCTCAGGGGTTAAACTTGGTTGTCATTCCTCAGAGACAGTCTACCTTGCTGTGTTCATTTAGGCTTTTGACAGTGTCCTAATAAGGGACTGAGGCTCAATGACAGAGTTAAAGTATCTGCAAGCTCAAAGAGACTGGAAACCTTCCTTGCCTTGGATGTAATCAGCTTTTACATCCTATGCCAATACATGGCTTGAATCTAAAATTGTACATTGTTCCAAGTTGTGACCTGGAACAAAGCATGTGTATCATTAATGAAAGTAACAAATACCAGTTTTGAAAATAATCTTCTAAAATGAATATCCCTCCTACATTTTGAATTTAACATTTGGTTATTGGTTGATAAATGATATGTGGGTTACTGCTTTTGGTCTTGGTCTCTTTGTAATCAAATTTTAAACCTCTGTTAAAGATTTCTGTAAAATATCTCATTATTCTTTATGTGAGACTTCTATACAATTCCATAAATAAAGAACAGATGCCCTTAGAATGGAAGACACAGGGAGCATGAGAGACAGAAGTCAAAACTGAACTCAATCTTGATTAAATTTCTCCGAGAGAGTACTTCTATTCTATGTCTTAATGCCACAAGGATGCATTATAGGTTACTAGGACTTAATCTCTAATGTCTTGATCAATGCAAGGATCCATCTGTGCAGTGCTAAGATTACAAGCAGAGATCACAACATTGCTCTTGTTTTTAAAGTTTCAAGGAATCAATGTCAGGTTTCCATGCTTGTGAGGAAAACACGGCTCCAATTGAGTTATCACCACAGACTCCAGAGGAACGTTTTTTCTTGAGGAAATAACAGTAGGCTCTAAGCAAGAACCACGGATGGCTAACCAATAGCTGAAGATAAGTGGTAGCAGCCTAGTTTCTAAGAGCATCCTGAGTAAACAACCAGTCAACTGTTTGTCAAGTAAGATGCCTATTTAAAATATCAACCTGGCAGCCAGGTTCTCTCTACATCCCTCATTCACTTGGTCTCTCCTGGCTGGCCTACCTCAGCCCCCACCCTAAATTTCCACAGCCCAGGGGGCTTGTCTCCTCTTCCCTATGTAATACAAACATGCTGCTTAATTGCCCTTTGAACCTTTGGTCTTCTGGCTGCTTCACCTTGTTCCCCTCTTTCCCTCTGCCTCGCCTCATATGGCCCAGCTCAGGCTTCTCAGGGCTCTTCTAGATATTTCCACAAGCCACTCCCTCGGGCTATGCTCAACTACATCTCTACAACCAATATTTTCCTCAAACTTACCTAGCAGCAGTCATGTGCCTTTTCCTTTACCTTGCTTTTTCACTCAGCTCTTAGATTATAGTTAATAAGTTTCTATTATGCCACTGATTTCCTCACTACGTGATGGTAGACATGGACACACTTACATAGTCTGTGGAAACCAACAGGAATGCTGGACATTACGATATGGCAATATGCTTCAGTAAACAACATCTGTAAAACATAGGCAGCCTACTTTAAAGGAATCCAAAGTATTTATAGTAAGAAGCAGGAGGGCAAAGCTGTGGCTACTTGAGATGTAAACACAGGAGACAGCACTCACTTCACCTGGTTAACAGGAAAATGCCCTCTTGCAGTTAGAGGCAGGAGAAACAAATGAATCTTATCTAACTACAATGTGTACATGTGGGAAATTACTGATGATGGATTATTTTAAACCAATATAACATAGGCCGGAAGCTCTGGTACATACAAAACTGAAAGACCCAGGCAATGGTACTTGTATTTATACATTACCATTATATAATTATGTTTAATCTTTCTCATACTTAACCCCTTCTTACCTATGGCAAAAAAGCCCACAGAGCCCAACTGCTGAGATGCTTCCAGAGATCTCCAGGGCCAAGAAACAGAAACACCTAACAACTGTTTTACTCAGACGCCTTTGAACCCTAGTTCAATACCAGAGCAACTGCTTTACCCAGAGGCCTTTGCTCCCTCGTGCTACTCCCAGTTAACTGCTCTACCCAGAGGCCTTTGTGCCCACGTGCTATGCTCTGCTAAATGCTTCACCAGAGACCTCACGCCGTGGGTTGCAGCACAGACAGAAGAGCTCCCGGTACGCATTTCTACCCATCGCCATTGTACTGGAGGCTGTAGCAAAGACTTCTGCCATCACTACTGACAGAAAACCACTCTAGCTGGACGTGGCAGAATGGCAAAGGGAGCCTTCGTTTTCCAAGCGGAAGATGGGGATTACGAAGATGAATTTCTGGAGACCTAAAGAGAGTAAAAATAATTCCATGTCCTATGAAAAGGTGTGAGTTTTAAGGTACTGCAGTGAAGCAGCTGTGATTCCAGCCATGGACTTGTAGAAACCTAACGTGACTTGATATGAAGCCTATGCCCCATCAGGAAGAACTCTGTATTCCAAGGTCCTGCAGATGTCCAATTGCAGTGTGTAGTTGCAGGGCTGTTTGGGTTCTGGGGAAGTTGTGTGATAGAAAGTGAAATACTGGCAATAAAGCAGAGAAAACAAAGTCTAAACCTCCTACAGTGTTGCTTCATAAGTGGTGACTTACAGTTCAGCAGCTGAACACATGAATTATGCACAGTCAGCACTTTTTCTGGCATTACCTTGTTGGAATCTTTATACTCAGAAAGGTTTAAAAGATGCAGACGCTATTGTTATCGATTATCATGATAAACAGACTGATTTGGAATCCTCTACTATTGTTGGCATACAAGCCCTTGGATAAAGACTGCTGTCACAGCCTGTGTCACAGCTGTGGAGCCAGAATCCTGGGCTGACATTCAGGGCTGTCCAGAGAGCATTATATGGACATGAACAAGGGAACTGGCTTGTCCAGCCTGGCTCTTCCTTATAACAC
>NW_021604692.1:714023-750777 GCF_004785775.1 Grammomys surdaster | reverse complement strand
ATGAACAAGGGAACTGGCTTGTCCAGCCTGGCTCTTCCTTATAACACCTAAATGTAACCTACTTCAATGAGGTCACCACATGCACAGTGCTTTGAGTAATGCCTTACACACCTAAGGCAGGACCTGGGAAAGCCCACTCCTTTTTAAAAAGAAGTTTCCCTCTTTAGTTAATATTTATATATTTACACAAATAAACATATCCTTACAAACGGCTGAGTGCATTAGTGTTTCTCATATGTTTTTAGGGCTGACTGACCACCAGGTATTGAATATCTATCTCATTAGAGGGTTCATCCCTAGAGTACACTCGTTTTACTTCCATTGATAGTCATTCATTGCCTCCAATATTTCATGGAGTGGCCTTGTGAGAGTTCCCCTGACCATCCTGGCACAGCAACTTTGGTTGTCATCATTCAGATCTTGTCTAGAAAATCATATTGTTAAGAGGTATGGTTAGAGTTTCCTAAGTTATACAATCTTGTGCCATGTAGCAAAATAATTAAAGAAAAGAGGTCATGGATTTAAGTTGGGAGACACAGAAAGGGGAAATTACATAAACATGAAACACAGTCATGAATTTTTTTAAAAACAATAGTGAAAGTGAACGAGTTCCCTGATACAAGGAGCATCTAGTGACATAGTTTCCAAATGAACTTTTGGATTTCCAATAAAAATATTTTTATGGAAATGGCAATAAAAATACCTGCAATTTTCCATTTTAGCAAATAATACACATAATGTTATATTTCTCTTTAGTTCTGCCTGACTAAAAGTTTGACCTATATGTATTTGCTATGATATTAATAGTTGTACCAGTGTCTGTCCCATCATTGTATTCTTTTCATTGAGAGTTGAATGTCCTTGTACAGAAAACACTTTTTAAATAGGCTATAAACTTTATGTGTGGTAGAAATAATGACAATGAGAGGTTAAAAGGCAATACTTTAGATATTCTTTTTTCATTAATTAATTATTTACTTTAAATCTGGATCACAGCTTCCCCTCCCTCCTCTCCTTGGAGTCTCACCTTCTCCTTCTCCATCCCCTCATATCTCCCTCTCTCTTTAGAGAAGGGGAGGCATCGTATGGAGATCAACCAGCCTTGGCATATTAAGTTGCAGTAAAACTAGGTACATCTTCTCCTATTGAGGCTAGACAAGGCAGCCCCAGTTGGGGGAAAGGCATATAAAGCAGAGAGCACCCACATGTCTCTTACATTTTTACAGGGGGCCTAAGTCTGTCCTTTGCATGATCTGTGGTTAGCGGTTCAGTCTCTGTGAGCACCTACAGGCCCATTGATCTCTCTGGCTCATTCAAATCCTTACTCTCTTCCACAAGATTTCCAAGCTCCATCTAATGTTTGCCTGTGTTGGATAAATTTCCAGAAGCTTCTGGGTGAAGTCTCTCAAATGACAGTTATGCTAGGCTCCTATCTGCAAATATTCCAGAATATCATTAATAGTGTCAGGGGTAGTGTCTTTTTTTTTCTAATTTCGTTTTTTTTTTTTCATTTTTTATTGGTTATTTTCTTTATTTACATTTCAAATGTTATCCTCCTTCCCAGTTTCCCCTCCACAAGTCCCCATCTCTTCCCTTCTCCCCCTGGCTCTATGAGGGTGCTCCTGCACCCACTCACCCACCCACCCACTCCTGCCTCAGTGCCCTAGCATTCCCCTACTCTTAATGCTTGCCTGAGAGGATTTTATTGATGTGCAGACCCACAGTGAAAATATGTAATAATTTTTTAAAATACTGCTTCATTAAAAATACAGTTTTGGCTGGTGAGATAGCCCTGGCTGTTCTGCCAGAGATCCTGAGTTCAATTCTCAGTGATCACATGGTGATTCATCACCATCAATAAAAGAGATCTGATGCCATCTTCTGGCAGCAGGTATACATGCAGACAAAGCACTAACATGAGCAAATAAATAATTTTCTTAAAGTTTAAAAAATATAAAGTTCATAGTGATGCTTTTTAAGTCAAGGGGACCTTCTAGGATGTGGAAAGAGAAATATGAAAGAAGTAGACGGAATGAATATGGTCAAAGTCCACATTCACACTGAAATATCACAGGGAATTCCTTTACTTTGCATAATAAAATATCTACTAATAAAATATAAATTGAAAATATACTTTGAAAAGTAGAGTGAAAACACAGAATCTATTGTCATGTAAGCCATTTACTTTACAGGTGTGATTAAGAAATTACAGTCATGGGGAAAGGTATCCTTTTGAAATCAATGAGTTATTTTTCATAATTAACTACCTGTGCTTTCTGCTTAAGCAAAAACAATGGATAGCCATTGTTTTCTGTACTGTAGGCTTAGATTTTTTTCAAAACCTACTTTATATGGATTCTTAAACACTTTAACCTCCTTTCTATCCTAACAGCCATCAGAGCTAGTGGAAAGGAAAGGTTAATAGGGCAAAGGATGGTGTGGACCTGTTTAGAAATAGTTCTTTGGTGTGGTTCTAATTGTTGTCAGGATATCAGCAGTTCAGTTCACACAAATCAGCAGTGGTATCTTGGTCCACTGCCAAGCACCATTTATGAATCAGCAATGGCAGTTTGATCCAGAAGAAACCACAAGGCTCTGCAAATCTGCCAAAGCCCAAGGAAGTGGTAAAAAGTGGCAAGAAGCCACTGCAATATCACAATAAGTTCTTTAGTGTGTTTTTCTCTCTATGAAGTCATGACAAGCAATGATCAGTAAAAAAGGCAAGGTGAACCAATGCCAGAACATTGTCAGTGAAGACCAGGATCAGCAAAGCCCAACAAAGACCAGCAAAGAGTGGCAAGGTGAACTGATGTCAGAGGGTTGGCCACTGTTTGTTGGGTTAAACTTATACACTTTCTAAATATCGCGTGTCCTCTCAAGCATCCAGTCTAGTAAACCATTACAAGCCCTTTCACCAGGCAGCTTCCAGAAAAACATCATGTGTCTACTTCAGCAAAACATTCTCTTGGAGCAGTGGCTTTGTCCACATGTGCTAGTGTTCAGTTTAGCTTTTCACTATTAACACAATCCCAGAGTTTCTAATCAGAGAATGGTACCACTCTCAGTGGGTAGTTCTTTTCACCTCAACTAGGGTAATCTCAGTTCCCCACAGGCCAATCTAATCTAGAAAAATCCTCATTAAAACCCCCTTACAAGTTCATTCTAGCTTGTGTCAAGCTGAAAAAAAAAACCTAATCATTATAAAGTATGTGTTATACATTAATAAAGAAGTGCAAAATCATAAAAAAAAAACCATTCTCTTGATGGTTTTGAGAAAGACATCTCATGACACAACTGAGTCTTCAACGAAACCAGAATCTCCCATTTTGCTGTACTTATAGTGTACAATAGGATTTTTAAAATAATTTATTTTATGTGACTTTGTATATAATATACATGTATGTGTTTGTGGAGGTCTTAGATTTTGAAGTAACAAACAGTTGTGAGCTGCCATATGGATGCTGGGATCTGAACCCTGGATCCTCTGGAAAAGCAGTCAGTGCTCTTAACCCCTGAGCCATCTCTTCAGCACCATATGATAAGATTTTTACAGGCACTTTATTCCATTGATATAAATGAAATAGCAGCTATGCAGTATTTTGGTGAGTGACCCCAGACTTCTGAGAGGACCTCAGAGTCCTGTGACTTGTCTTACTCCCATTATAAGACTGGTTTTGGTACTAATTCAGTAACACAGAATGGAGTGTGAATGTAAGCCCACTGTCAGAACTCTAAGCCCCTTAGTGTAATATTACATCTTACTATGTGTAATAGTGCCAATATCCAGCCTTGGTATGAAGAGGGTCCTGAGAAACGCAGGAATGGGGGCAGCACAAATTCAATAATCACACAGTCAGTAGTGGATGCAACTGTCAGTTCAAGTGCTCCCTCTTTCCCCAAGGATTCTCGTCATTCTTCTTTCTTCTCCTTTCTTCCTTCTCATTCTTTTGTCTTCTCCTCCTTATTCTTTTGTCTTCTCCCAGCCCGAGAGCCTGAGTCCAGTTTTTTTATTTACTAAAGCTACATCATCAAGGCTTTGATCATTGTTACTAATTTTTATGAATACTTAAATTTATATAAATTCTATGAATTCCAAATCATTAGTCCCAACCCCTACCTCCTTAAAACAGAAACTAAACCCAAAGAAAAAGCACATTTCCTCTTAGTTTTTACACAGCCTTTTTTTCACGGGTAGCTGAGCATACCTCTTACAGTTTCCTAGTACAGCAGACAACAGTCTTTAGTATCTATTTTCATATAAAAACAGAAAGATGACAGACTACTAGGGTTAAAATAATTTCTTACAAAGTTTTAAAATTTATGCAAGTGCAGCAGCTAGCTCTCTCTAATATCTCTCTAGGCATTGTCATCTCCAATCCCTCAAGTAGATAGGAGAATGAAGTGCTCACTTTTTATATAATTATAAAAAGTATAATTGTTTTATTGTTTAATTTTCTAATCCTAGTTTCCTTGTCCTAGCAATTCCATGGCCTCATGTACTCTCTTTCTAATACCATTTGTTTCTAGAACATATATAAGCCTTTCTCCTATAAAATAAACCCATCTGCCATTTGCTTGTATTTTATAAATTCCTTCTTCCCCTAGCTATTTCTTTTCTTCTTGAGACCACTTTAGCTCTCTATCCATGATGTCCCCAAGTTTACCCTGGCTAATTAATGCAGCAGTCATTAGATCAGAGGGTACATGTATCTCCTCATAATTCCAAGTTAAAGGCCAAGCCTGGCAATGAACCATTTCTACAAAGGACCATGTAGACTTTTATGGCCTCTGTGTTTATGCTGTCTAAATCCTTTCCCGTGGGCCTTAAAGGCCAAGCAGAAGGCCTTTCCTTGTCCTCCACAGCCTTATGACCACCTTCATCCCTCATTCCTGAGAACCACATCTGTTTCATTTATTGTCAAGTATTTGGCTCTGAGTAATTGGAGAAGTGTATTTCCCAAAAGGAGATTGAAAGTAAAATAGAAGTGAGAGCAGATCAGTTCCAGGACAAAAGCAGTTATTAGCACACGTAGGATTGTAGGAATCAACAGCCTGGCAATGTTCCAGGTGCAGGAATTATGTCACATCTTTCTTTATACAGCCATGCTGAACCCAGCATAATAGTAACAGGTGCACATATTGCTTAGCAGCAATACTCTTCAGTAACCAGTGAAATTTTTTGACATTTGATCTGTACAGTCTACTATGCATTTCTCTGTGTTTCTGAGTGCCACTCAATGTAAGCGCCACTCTCCTTGTCTCTGCTTCTCTTTTGGGGATTTTGTCATGATCAAGTTAGGTTACAATTGTTTCTGCAGGGAACAGTAGCTGTGTGCTTGTATAGCTCTCTACAGACAAGATTTACATATCATTATCACTTCTGCTGTGAGCACCTTAATCCTGTGCTGAAACCACAAGTGTTTGTGTCACTGCTGTGTCCTGCCTTTCTGCTTTCTAGCTACTGTCTTAGAAGTTTGTTTTTACAATAGATCTTGATGTGTTCTATGCTTCTAATGAGGTATTGTTAGTATGTGATAAACTTCACCTGAGTACAATAAGCCATTTGCTAAGTTTTGATACATACGCTAAACTTACATTTAATCACCACACTAACAAGACTACCACCCACATTTCTTCACTCTCCTTTATATTCCTTTAAGACATAGCATAATTTCTTTCCACAGTATTTGTCGCATCTTCCTCTAATCTCAGCAGCATCTGAAACTTTGCCATCTTTTAAAATCTTTGCCATTCTAAAGAATGTGGGTTTCCACACATAGGCTATGGCTTTTATGTGCATGATACCAATCACTAATGATGTTGAATATCCTTTTTTCAACAGTTCAGGGGTTCTTCACAAGCTTCACATCATGTACCCAATCCCACCTATTCTCCCCTAACCTCATACAACCTGCCACCTCCACAACCTCCCCAAATCAGAGAAAAAGAAATAACATTGTGGACACTGCAGTGTCCTAGTGTATCCCACAGTCCACTCCACAGTCCACACTTCTTTCTTTGCTTCCAGATATTCATTGTACTGAGTTACTGATCTGGTACCATGACCTGGACTTCTCCCACACAATCAATACTGGATCTCACTGGGACTTCCCACCACCCTCCCCAGATACTGCTGTTGCCTTGTGTCATAGAAACCCTGTAGTTCTGGATCTGTAGGACCATCTTTCCTCCTCTGGGACCATCTTTGGCATGGTCCAGTCCCCCAGACCAGCACAGCACCAAACTGATGATGATCCCAGGTCATCTCCCTGTCTGGGCTCCATGGTACTATACTGGTAGTCATCTTGGACTTGCTCCTAGTCCAGGCAATCAAAGTGGCCCCATGTGGGCATTGTCTGTCTTGGGCTCACTCCCCATGCTGGAAGCCAGTCTGGGCAGGCAGGACAGTGCTTTTTCAAAGAGTGTTAGGCTACTAATCATACCATGTTTACAGGTCGGCACACTGAACATAAACTAGTCTCTCTCTCCTCTCTGTCATCTACTGACACACATGGAATACACAGCCATACCTGCAATGCCTCTAGGGGGAGGGTGTTGAGGATCTTTCCAAGTACTTATATTTGATTTGTGTAACTTCTTCAGTGAACTGTCCAACTGCTTTTCCAATTAAGTTAGGTTATTGTTTGTTTGATAGCTTTTAAGAGTTTGTTGTATATTCTTAATACTGTTCCTTTATCAACTATACTAAAAAATCTTTATCTAGATAATTTATAATTTTAGATCTTACATTTAGAACTAAGATTTATTTGAGTTCACTTTTATATCTTCTGTACATCATGGATCCAAGTTTATTATGTGGGTGTGAATTTTCACCTGATCCTGTCACCTGTTGAAAAGTAATCTTTAGCCAAGCACTGGTGGTACGCACCTTTACTCCCAACAACAGAGAGGCAAAGGCAGGCAGACCTATGTGAGTTGCAACCCAACCTGATCTACAAAACAGATTCCAGAACAGAAAATATTACACAGAGAAACCCTATCTCAAAAATCAGGAAAGAAAAGGAAAAAGAAACTCGTTCTTTATTCTGTATGTTGGCTCTGGGACTTTATCAAGAATACATCATTACATCTATGTTTCCCTACTTCTGTAGTTTGTACTGTATTCTATCTTTATATTTGGAATTTAGGTGTGTATTGATTATGCATAATAATTGGTTTTATTATGACACTTCATACATGTATATAAAATATTCTGGTTGTAGTTCCCTCCCAATTATCCCCTTTCTGCCCTCTCACTTCTGCTGATCCCTTTCCTCTTCCCAACTAGTGCTTTTTTAATATCTCTGTGTGTGTGTGTCCCAATGAATCTGATTAAGTTGAACAAGTACAAGTGACAAGCTATTTACAGGACCATGGGAACCTTACAAATGGCTACACCACTAAAATAATAATAATCCTTCCCAAACATTAATCATCTATGACTCCCCAGGGAAGACTGGGTTCCTCCCTATCTATGATAAAGTGGTGATGGTTCCAATCTTGTGCGAGTTTTCTGTGGGTGATCACATTTCTATAAGTTAGGAAATTCAATGGCCATGCCACGTGCAGAAGACAGCATGCTATGCCATGTTATCCCTTCCTTCACATCTGACTTTTTTTCCATTCCCTTTTCTACAATATTCCCTGGGTCTTGAAGGGAATGATATAAATTTTCCACTTACAGCTGAGCAATGAATTAATTTGGCACTCTTTATGCTAGTATCATAGTGTTTTGATAACAGTACTTTTATAATACTTGAAATTAACTCCTGGGTCTCCTATTTTATTCTTAAGAATATTTTAATACTTTGTATTCCCAATAGTTTTTGTTTGTGTGATTTTATTTTTACTTTTGGTTTTTGTGTGGTGCCAAGGATTGAACCCAGCCCTCAAGTGTTCTACCACTGAGCTAAATCCCTAGCCACAATGTTAATTTTATAATCAGCTTGTCAATGAAAAATAAAGCCCACTGTACATCTGCCTGTACATTTGAATGTGTTCCACGTGTATTCCACATTCCTGGAAGCCAGGATGAAAGTTGCCAAGCAAGAAAATCTTGCTGTACTGCCTGGGGAAGATGAAAAGAAGTCATGAATCCACAGTGTTTAAAGAAAGTGATAAATCATGTTGATGAGGAAGCTTGCCCGCTCTTATAACAAAGTTTATAGACTGGTAAGAAGTGGAAAAATATTTAAATGACTGCTTGTGAACAATATGCACTACTTCTTGAGAGAATATATTCCACCTAATTGAAAAGGTAGTACTGAAGGTTGGGTGGGATATAGTTTAATCGTAGGGCAATTACCTGGTTAAGAGCAGAGCCCTTGATTTTTTTTCTTTTTCTTTTATTCTTTTCTTGTTACTGTTGCTTAGGAGACAGGGTTTCTCTGTGTGGCCATGGCTGTTCTGGAACTAGCTCTATAGACCAGGCTGGTTACAAACTCTGAGCAACTCAGAGACCCTCCTGCTGTTGCCTTCTGAATGCTCAGTCAAAGGCACACACCACCACCATCTGGTAAGCCCTGGAATTGGTCTATCCTATGCATACACTCATACAGGTATACACCTTACTCAAACCAAGACAAAAAAACCATCCTGAGTATCCAAAGTGTTCTCCTTCTAGAGTGTCATTGGTGAGGCCACTGTGAGTGTTGGGAATGATTTCTCCATGAATCTTCTGTGCTATCCATTTTCACTGAGCTGACGTGCAATATGGCAGCATGCTCTTGGACTTTTGAATGGCAGGGACATTAAGAAAAGCTTTTTGAGGGACATTATTTCACTAGCCATTTCTGGATGATGCTTTAAAAGTCCTCCTTTAGTAGAGTTTCTATGGCCAAAATAATTGTGTACATTTCATATCCAGTGTTTCGTTTTACTAGAAAGTGTCCAACCCAAACATCTCAAGGACTGAATATTTCTGAAAAAATGTGAAGTCAAACAGGATGGCGAACACCTGCAATTCCAGCACTTGAGATACAGGCAGATAGAACCAGGAGTTTAGGTCTATCCTGGGCTAAATAGCATCACTCCATCAGCCTGCAAGCCCCAAATAAATTATTTCCTATGACACTTCCATCCTTATTTGAGAGACATGAGAGATTTTGTATGGAGTAATGGTCACTAATCTACTATCTTGCCCTGAAATTGAGCCCTTACCCTAAACTTGAGCAAGCAACAAAAAAATCTGGAATCGCAGATTAGAGTCTATCCAAGTATCTAGCTTCATAGACCTGAAATAAAGTGCAAGAATTTTCCTTTTTAATTTTATTCCAGTGTCTCTGCTGTTGCTGCTGCTGCTCTCTGAGGGACACCATTTGAGAAGCATTGTCTCCTTGAGAAGGAGACAGCCAAAAGAAAAAGACAGCGTTGGCGTTGTGTTGTCTCTTGAATATGAGCAGGACCTGTGACTGATAGAGGGTGAGCTTGCCCAGGATGTCTGAGTGATACTGTGAGGGACACAGGAAACTCCATTCACCGTAGGCTTATTGTCACAAAAACTGTACCAAATCCTACCAGGTTACCTATAGCAACAAGTGTCATTGAGTATGCAGAGTCACTGGAACCCTTACAGTGTTGCTAGTAGAAACTGAATATGTTAATATGCTAAAGCATGTTGAAAAAAGTCAGGTAAATCCTCAGAAAGTTTAAATAGAATTATCCCATGACACAACAATTTATATTCCAAGGAAATGCTAAGGAGGATTAAAAACCCCTTCACACTGTCCATGAACATTCATGGTACAACTATTCATAATTGACAAAAAGTTCAAAATAAGGCAAATGTTGGTCAATGAATATACAAAATGTGTGTGTCTGTTAAAAACAGACTGGAATCTAGGGAAATAGCTCACTTAGTAATGTGCTTGCCTTGCAAATCTCCAGTGCTACCAAATTACCACATATGGTTACTTGCCATATAATTCCTGAGACTCAAAACCAGGAGTTGTCTACTGACCTCCATGTGTACCAATATGCATGTGTACCTGGACAAAGATCAACAGGGATACATCCAAACATACACATGAATAAATAAACATGCAAATTAGTAAATAGCCTGCAGCTTTCCTGGAGAGAATTAACATCATAATAATCTTTCATCTTCTAAACAACATATAAATCACTATTCTGTGCATTGTATTTAATTTTATTGGTAATATTCATCATTGTTAGAGTTAACAGATGTTTTTATGTTTAGAATTTTTTATTACATTTATGTAGTGTGTATGTGTTCACAGTATGTTGGCAATTTTCACTGCCTTTCTTATCAGGACATTGGCCAGCTCCTGGGCCATCTGCAGGGCCTCTCAATGACCAGCAGAATGGGGCTAAGAAGCCTTTCTGTTAAGTAGAGTATGTCTGTGTTGGGTCTTTTCTTGAGCCATTTGATCCTTCAGTTAAAAATCGGTGATGACAATTGTACTGAGAATATGTGTGTTCCTGGCTGGCCCTAGCCTGGGCCTCTGGCCTGAGACTCTTTGTGGGCCTGTGGAACTTGGTGGCTTCAATATCTCAGTGCTCTAAGCCTCTGAGGGAATATCTTATGGAAGTTGCAGCTTCTGCACCATCTTCTGAAATCTGGATCATGCAATGGAAATTGGGTCAGGAAACTTATATCAGTCTGGCATCTTGCACACTTTATCTGTGTTGTGTTGGTATTCCTATATCCTGTGAGACCAGGATCTTCATATTGTAGGAGAGGACAGAGGTGGAACATTTAGTCTCCTGCACTATAGTCCTTCCCCTGGGCATCAAGGACTTACCCACAAATAGAAGTGTGTCTTGGTATAGCCAGCAGCCCACTGCAAAACACTATGACCATGAGAAAAAGAGTCAACATGTGTCGTGTAGCTATTTCTTCTAAAACAAAAATGACCACAGAGAATAAGGAGGAAGAAGCAGAAGACACAAAAAGTAAACGAAATTAATAAAGTTCAGGATGCCTCTGAAATTTATAAGATTCAAGCAAACTTCTCCTAAGTTATAAAACCAGAACAGCCATTGTCATAGGGATGCTGTTCAGGCAGCTCAGCTTTCTGTGAGCTGCCTGAACAGCATCCCAGCTCTCCTAGGATGAGTTTTCTAGTCATGCAGCAGCTTTTGAGTTAGTCAGGTTATGTCGAGAATAAACCATATGAGAGAGCTACCAACAGTTATATTTATTAAGCCAATTAAGAGTATAAGGGTCCAGTGTGTAGGAAAATTGCAGGTGTGGCTTTTGTGTCACATGAGTGTCAGTAGGTGGCAGAGGGGAGAGATGCTATGTCTATATTCAGAATTCTGATCTGTGAACATCTGAATGATTTAGCAGCCTGACAATCCCAGAAAAAGAGCATCCTTGCGACAACCACCAGTCAGGCACCTGGGAGCCTAGACAGGGAGCTAGTCTACCCTTGCTGAAGATAACCCTTGCCCAGTGTCATAATTCACAAGCAGGGCATTGCACTACTGAGACCACTCCTGAGACAATCTCAGACACTCAGAGTCCCTGGGCATCACTAAAGGGAGCAAGTAAGTGGTGAAATAGAAAAGAAAGAGAAATAGAACCATGTTGGCACAATGAAAAGAGGCAGAACTGGCAAGTTGAGGGCAGTAAAGAATGTGAGTAGCCAGTGAAACCACATGGGACCGTTGTGGGGTCCTGGCCTATGCTGCCACAAGGGGCAACATATGGATCCATGGCCATTCAGTAGCAATGGTTTGTTACCACCAAAGCCCAGGCAGATATCCCTGGTTTGAGCTGCCAGACATAGTGAGGTCTGAGAGCTCTGCAAAACTGGACCCACCCCTCACAAAGGCATCGTGGGGGACTTGGCCTTGGGGCCACAAGAGCAGAACCAACCCTGCCCATAGCCAGTTGTGGTACTTAGTTGTGGGTGAGCTGGCCCCAAGAATATGAGTGTGTATCCAGTCTGTTAGCCTATGTCTTTTAATTGTAGAATTGAGCCATTGATGTTGAGAGATATTAAGGGTCAATGATTGTTGCTTCCTGTTATTTTTTTGTTAGTGGAGGAATTATGTTTGTTTGGTTCTCTTCTTTTGGGTTTGTTATGAGAAGATTAATTTCTTGCTTTTTCTTGGGTTTAGTTTCCTTCCTTGTGCTGGAGTTTTCCTTCTATTATCCTCTGTAGGCCTGGATAAGTGGAAAGATATTGCTTAAATTTGGTTTTGTCATGGAATACCTTGTTTCTCCATCTATGGTTATTGAGAGTTTTGCTGGGTATAGTATCCTGGTCTGACATTTGTGTTCTCTTAGGGTCTGTATGACATCTGCCCATGATCTTCTGGCTTTTAGAATCTCTGTTGAGAAGTTTGGTGTAATTCTGATAGGTCTGCCTTTATATGTTACTTGACCTTTTCCCATTGCCACTTTGTAATATTCTTTGTTCTGTGCATTTGGTGTTTTGATTATTATGTGACAGGAGGAATTTCTTTTCTGGCCCAATCTATTTGGCATTCTGTAGGCTTCTTGTACATTTATGGGCATCTCTTTCTTTAGGTTAGGGAAGTTTTCTTCTATAATTTTGTTGAAGATGTTTACTGGACCTTTAAGTTGGGAATCTTCTTTCTCTTCTATACTCATTATTCATAGGTTTGGTCTTGTTGTTGTGTCCTGGATTTCTTGGATGTTTTGGTTCAGGAGCTTTTTGTGCTTTGTATTTTCTTTGGCTGTTGTGTTATGTCTTCTATGGTATCATCTACGCCTGAGATTCTTTCTTCTATCTCTTGTGTTCTGTTGTTAATGCTTGCCATCTGTGACTCCTGACCTCTTTTCTAGGTTTTCCATCTCCAGGGTTGTCTCCTTCTGTGATTTCTATATTTTCTATTTCCATTTTTAGATCCTGGACAGTTCTGTTCAATTCCTTCACCTATTTGATTGTGTTTTCTTGTATATCTTTAAGAGATTTATGTGTTTCCTCTTTAAGGGCTTCTGTCTGTTCACCTGTGTTCTCCTGTAATTCTTTAAGGGAGTTATTTATGTCCTTCTTAAAGTCCTCTATCATCTTCATGAGATAGGATTTTAGATCAGAATCTTGCTTTTCAGGTATGTTGGGATATTCAGGGCTTGCTGTGGTGGAAGAAGAGGGTTCTGAGGTTGTCAAGCAGCACTGGTTTCTACTGCTTATATTCTTGTACTTGTCTCTCACCATCTGGTTGTCCCTGGTGTTAGTTGGACTTGCTGTCTCTGACTGGAGCCTGTCCCTCCTGTGAGTCTGGCTATGTCTAGCCTCCTTGGATCAGGCTGTCTCTGGGTATGAAATGGGGTCTGGAGAGCCTGATCTGTGAGCCTGCCTGTGCCATAACTCCTTGAGGTCAAGCTGTCTCTGGGTATGGACGAGGGTGTGTTGGGGACGAAGGGGGGGATGGAGCACAGGATCTGTTCCCAAACATAGATGTGAACTAGAAGGAATGTATGTCTCTGGCAGGGCAGGATGTCCTGCATCCTTTGGGCCCTGAGGAGTCCCAGTGAAGACCTCCGCAGAGGGGAGACCCTCTCTCAAGTCTCAGAAAGTCGCGACCACCCAGTAATCTGCTCGAGACACCATGTACCAGAGCAATTGCGAGGTTATTTATTAGGACGTGACAACTAGCTGCCGGTCAATTCGCATGCCCACGCAGGAGCTGAATTGACCCCGACTGCCAGTTTGAGGGGTGTTTTTAAAGGGAAAAACCACAAACCAAGGAAATGAGGAGGGAGTGAGGGGGTTGCTAGGGTGGTATAACATAAAAATAGTGGAACATTCCAAAGGAACCCAACCTACATGAGTCAGGATCAGATGAAAACTCTCTGTACGCTTATCTTTCTCAAGAATGTAGTCCTGCCCTGTCACTTCGGCCTTGCCCTGTCGCTATGGTTCTCAGCTTGGTTCCACCTGACTAAATTGCATTCTTTCCTTTCTCTTTGCGGGTCGGCCAGTCCCAGTAGTGGTGACTGGTCTTTCCACATTCCTAAAGAAAGCCTAAAGAATATTTTATATCTAAAAAGGATTCTATATACCCAGTATCCATAACTTTTCCCTCTACACCAGTTAGGCCAAGTATTGGTGCAGGGAGGGGGAGGAAGTGGGGCAGCTCATCTGTGAGCCTGGTAGTGACAGATTTCCTAGGAGTCAAGTTGTCTCTGGGTATGGGAGGGGCGTCTGGAATGCCCTCCAGTGGTATGTACTCACTGATAAGTGGTTGTAATGACCCGTTCTGCCCCACGTTTGGGGGCCACTCTGTAGCAGCCCGAGCTGCTGCTCTAGTCCGTGGGTCAGATCTAGCAAGAGAGAGAGTAGGGATGGAGGGGCAAGAGACACGAAGAATGGAAACAAGACAGAGAGTCTGATCAAGTCTCTTCTTTATTGAAAGGAAATCCTGGTTATTTATACGCTTTTCCACGTGCCTTGCCCTTGCGGATAAGCAGGGGAACACAGCTGAAGGCACTATGTCACGTGCCTTGCAGCGTGAATACCACGCGTGCCTTGCAGCTGGGGGCACTAAGCAGCAAAACAAGATATGTGAGAAAAACAAGATGTTTATCAGAGTGAGCTCAGCTGTTTCAGGCTGTTGAAAACAAGTCTCTTGTCAGGGTATATGGCTCAAGATGGCTGCAAAGATGATAGCCATTTTCTGCTAGGAGTCGGCTCCCAACAAGTGGTTATTAGCCCAAAAGCTCAGAATACCCATGATACAACTCACAGACCATATGAAGCTTAACAAAAAGGAAGGCCAAAGTGTGGATGCTTCAAACCTACTTAGAAAGGGGAACAAAATAATCACAGGAGACAAAGGAAGGGAGGGAACTGAGTGGGAGAGAGGATGGGGAGTGAAAAGGAGTGGGGGCACGACCAGATATGGGAAGAGACAGGAGAAAAGTCTAGAGGGCCAGGAGAAGGAATAGAAATAAGTACCAGTAAGGGGTGGGGAACTTGGGGAACCACTAGAAAGTCCCAGAAGCCAGGGATTCAAGACGCTCCCAGGAACCAGTGAGAATAAGATTAGCCAAAATACCCAACAGCAAGCAAGGAGATAGAACCTGAAGAGACCACCTCTCAGTGAAGGGATGGGCCCACCCACTCATCTCAAATTTTTTTAACCCATAATTGTTCCTGTCTAAAGGAAATGCAGAGACAAAAATGGAGCAGAGGCTGAAGGAAAGGCCATCCAGAAACTACCACATCATGTGATCCATTCCATCCGCAGACACCAAACCCTGACAGAAGCTCTTGCTTACAGGAGTCTGGTATAGTTGTCCCCTGAGAGGCTCTGCCAGCACCTAATACAGATGCAGATACTCACAACAAACCATCTAGCTGAGTCCGGGGACCCCAATGAAAGAGTTAGGGGAAGGAATGAAAGATCTGAAGGGGATTGCCCCCCCATAGGAAGAACAACAATATCAACTAACCGGATCCCCCAGAACTCCCAGGAACTAAACTATCAACCAAAGAGTACACATGGAGGGACCCATGGCTCCAGCTACATATGTAGCAGAGGATGGCCTTATCTGAAATTAATGGGAGGGGAGCCCTTGGTCCTGTGGAGGCTTGATGCCTCAGCATAGGGGAATAGTAGAGGGGTGAGGCAGGAGTGGGTGGGTGGGTGGGTGGAGGAGCACCCTCATAGAGGCAAAGAGGAGGGGATAAGAGGGGGATTTGCAGAGGAGAAACAGGAAAGGGGACATTTGAAATGTAAATAAATAAAATAAACAAATTTTAAAAAGAATATGAGTGTGAGAGAGTTAGCTCTGCCACCTGTCTCCTGTTCTGTAGCATGGATAAGAAAGTGACACCCTCCTTTTCAGTCTCCCCAACCACCTGCAGCAGTTGGGAGACCTGGCCCTGGAGTCATGAAAGCAGGAGAGCTGTCCCTGCCCCTCACCAGCTGCAGCACTTGGCAGAGCAGGTCTCGCACTTCACCTGGGCAGCATTGTATAGCTGCCCTGGATTTGGGAGTTGCAGGTGAGCAAACTCTGATATCCTGAAGCGAGTTAGCTCAGGAGATCTGTCCCTCTATCATCTCTTCTGTGTGATGGTATATGTGAGGGAAGGATTCACTTTTGTCTCTTTTGCCTCAACACTAGTGGCAGACAGGAAACCTGGCCTTGCATCTCATCTGGGCAGCACAGAAGAGCTGACCATGATGGCAGGTGAGCAAGCCCCAAGGGTGTCAGTGTAGGGAAACTGGCTCTGAGGTTATGAGAGCAGGAGACCTGGTCCAGCCTATGACCTGCTGCAAAACGCAGGAGAAAGGGCCCTGAGCCTTGCCTGGGCAGTACAGTAGATCTGGCCCTGGTTGTGGGAGTTGCTGGTTAGCTGGCCCCAAGGGCATAAGAGTACAATAACCAGCAGGTTAACCAGCTCAGAAACTTCTCAGGCCCAGATCCAGTGATTTGAATTGGCACGCTCCAATATCTACCCTATCAATGACCTGCGGTAGTGTGGATGGGGCCAATCTATGGATCCCAAACTATGGGATCTCCATGACACAGGGCAACAGGATATCCAAAAGGAGTCCCTTTATGAGTCCACTATTGATAGCATAGCAGAGACCCCATACCAGATCAATGAGCAATTACAATGAACATTTGCGAGTAAAGAAGTATGGAGATAAGGGTATACTGTGGGGCACACTGTGACACACTACAGCTTACACAGGGTTTCCTTTTTCCTTGTTGGTAGGTGAGGCTTCAGGGGTGCACTGTGGATATGAGGGGAAGGAGAGATGAGTGAAGTTGGGGTATATATGAATCTTACAAAGAACCAATAAAGTTTTTTTAAGAGTGTAAAAATCTTATAATAATGGCCAGACCAAGAGTACGATAATGCTTCCAAAATGTCTTTTGGTGCTGAAGCTCAGGGGTACAGCATTTTTAAAGACAAAAAAAACCCTACAATTACATTAGTGTTTAAGCAGTGTTTAAGGGTTCTGAATATCCTTGTAACATATGTCTTTTTGCAGAGCTGAGCAGTACTTTCTAAACACAACATCACAATTACTTTTAATGTGTACTTCCTTTGGTGTTATGTTTTAGCTTATACAAACATTAATTACTATCATAGTCAGGGTAATGGACAGCACCAAAAGCCAAGGCAGATATGGTTACTGAGGAGTGCAAGGCTAAGTAGTGCCTAGGTAGACATAAAATGGAGTAAGGATAAGATGGCCTTACCTCAGTCACTTCACATCTTCCATCGCCTATGTGACCTATGGAACTCTCGACCTTGCACTCCTCCTCATTTCTTTAATCACAGAGAAAATAGTTCCTAAGCACCACATCGGGCTCCCATCAAGGGGACCCAGGGTAGTACTGTGAGACTGCATGTCACAGGGCACAGACTGAGAAAGCTACACAAACCACTGCCCCACCTCTTTCCAGATATGTGCCTTCAAATATGTTGCCTACCCTCTCCAGACCTCCATATTCTCACCCATGAAATGAGTCTTTAGCAGCTTCTGGGATGGACAATTTTGCCTGCTACTGAAGCACACAGAAGCTCAGCTAACTCATATCTACCCTCAGAGTTACCATCTCTTGCAGTTTGTGAAATTGTAGCTTTGTTAAACATGGTTCTTGGTTTCTTTCTTGTTTGTTTCTGGAGCTGAAGGAGATTTTTTGAAGCCCACATGGCTCTTGGGAAACTTCTCTTCCAGCCAGCTTGCTCTGATTTACACTGTCTTCTGTGTATTACTCATACAAGACTTTGGTGTCTCTGGTCTGTCATAACAGCAACAAATTTTTCTATTTTGTTTCCTCAGTGTAATGCTTCCTGCAAAGATCATGATCCAATTTCAACTTACAGTCCAATGTAGATGCACAGGCAGCATCTCCTCATGCGACACTATCAAAGGTAAGCACAATAATGAAAATCCTGGCACAGCTGTTAGTTGCATCTGTGTGAAGAGTTAGTCCAGGCTTCTGTCCTGTGTGTCAGATGGGAAAACTGGATCAGGATCCCAGGCCGGTGAGGATGGCAGCTGGAGCCTGCTCTTATCTACCTCACTTCAGGCTATATTCCTCAGTCTGGGATGAAATCAGCTTTGGCAAAAAGGCCACCACTGTATTCATCTATGTCACATTACTACATGTTCATGTCCATACCTCCTATGAACACAAAGACCTCTCCTCCAGCTCAGCTGAGAGTCAGACCTGCCCAAGACAGACAGGAGTCAGAAGCTTAAAGTCAGAGAGGCCTGCCTGCTAAGGTAGCCTGAGTGACACAGCAAAGCAGGGCATAGTCTAAGGGCTGTCTGGGCCGCATAAAGAATACCTCGTTTTCACCATGGATCCCACATTCAGCTGCACTCACATGAGCACATCTGGCCTGTCCTGAGGCCCGGATACTTTAAGATACACATCCTGTGTCCACATCTGTGGGAGCTGTCTCTGTAGGTGGCTTGAGTGTCGAGGCTCAGACTGCTGAGGAGCTCTAAGATCAAGAATCTTAAAAGCAGTAAGAGAAACCTATGTCCTCATACAGTACCCGACACTCACTGGAAGTGGCTGTGCTATGGCTTCTGGTGGGATCCCAACCTCTGTGTGCTTCCACTTCCTTTCCTGCATGGGGGCTGGGTGAAGGCAACATATGAGGCTTGCCGAGCTCATATATGTAGGTTTCTCTTACTTAGGAATATCATTGCTGTGACAAAACACCACAACCAAAGCAACGTGGGGAGGAAAGGTTTGATTCAGTTTATATTTTCAGACCACAGCTCATTGTCAAGGGAAGTCACGACAGGAATTCAAACAGGACCAGAATCTGAAGCAAGGAACTGATGCAGAGGCCTTGGAGAGGTGCTACTTGCTGGCTGGCCTCCCCTGGCTTACTAAGCCTGCTTTCTTATAGAACCCAGGACTCAGCCTAAGGAATGGCATCATTACAATGAACTAGGCCCTCTACAGTCAATCACTAACAAAGAAAATGCCCTATAGGTTTGCCACATCTCAATCCTATGGAGGCATTTTCTTAACTGAGATTCCCTCCTCTTGGGTGACTTTAGCTTGAATCAAGTTGACATAAAACTATTGAGCACAAAGCCTTTAAAGATAATGGCTCAGCTGGTCTTATATCAGTAAGGATCGCCTTGGAAAGACATCTAAGGAATCATGTGTACTGTTGAGATGCTTGAGCAGGATTTCAGAGTTAGTACATATAGGGAAGGCCTCCACAGGGATTGGACACACAAGCACTGTCAACAGTTAGTAGGATCACTGGGATCTGTCAGCTGCTTCTCTTCCAAGTGGATCATGGAAGGCAGAGAAGGTAATCCCCTGTGTGCATGCAGGGGCAGGCAGTCTAGAGAATCTCTAAATAGGGCTTAGAAAAAGGGTTTCTTCAGCATTCCCAACTCTGATCTGCTCTTGTGACATGTTCTAGTCAGTTCTGGTGAAAGTTGTTACCCCCGATCCTCCCTCATTTGGTGATTAGGGCCACATAGGACAGGGTTCCTAGAACCCAGGATAACTAGCTGTTATTCTAGAACTACATCCCTGACCATGACTAGAGAGGAGGAGCAAACAACTTAAACAGGTAGTTTAAGTCTTTGGGAGAAAAAAGGGTCCTGAATGGGAGTATCTAGAGCCCTCACTACTCCTGCCCTCACATAGGTCTGGAGGTGGCATTGCAAGGACCAAAGAAGGATAACAGTGCAGTCCCTGGAGACTCCTGTGGTCAGATAAGAAAGTGAGAAAGGTTAAGAAACACACTTCTTGGCCCACATGGTGAAGGTCGTGGTTGCTTCCTCTGTGACTTTTCTGAGCCCTCTCCTCCTCTGAGCTTCTTCTACTGACTCAAATTGACTCTGATGGTCACAAAATCCTTTGTGACACTGGACAGATAAATCCAGAATAACTGAGATGAGGGAGGTCTGTGGAAGGAAAAGGCCAATGCATCAGATTGCATGACAGTGACTTATACTCACATAGCACTATGGGAACTATGTGGGTGGTATCATAATTGTTCTGGAGATTAATCTCTATCCCTTACCCTGCCCAGACCTTCCACGTTAGGTGAGTGAGTCCAAGGACTCCACCTTCCATCTTCTAATCATTTGGTCTTTGTGGTACCTAGCCTTCCCTGAAGCTATCTATGGACAATATAAATTAAGATGTGATCAAAGTGGGACTCTTACAAGTAAAACATTCCTATCTCTCAGGGTACTAAGGGATTAAGGGTATTCTGTAACAGAGACCATGAAGAGACCACTGTAATATCACTGAGAAAATTTCATCACTTCTACCCTAAAGGACATCTGAAGCATGACTGATGAGAACACTGTAATGTTTAATCAAGTTAGGCATCATTCTGAAACAGGCTCTGCTATATAGTCAGGAATGTCATCAAATTGGGAGTCCTCCTATCTCAGCCTCCGAGGACTGGGATTTCAGGCTTGTACTCTCCTAGCACAGCTGTAGCCATTTTGTTCCATGCCTGCCACTCGACCCATCTGATGTAGAGCTGGAATGTAACTTGCTTATAAGCTTTAGTATTCAATTCCTACTCGCAGTGTTGTAATTTTCTGTGAACACACTAAAAGCAAAAAATAAATGTGAATAAAAAGTGTGAAAGATCAGGTCAAGGAGAACACAGAACCAAAATGAAGAACAGCAAAATACAATCTCTTACAGACATAGCCATAAGCCAGTCTCATCTGGGCAACATTTCAGTTGAGGCTGGCAATAAATAAAAGCTACCCAAAACCTTTTAGATGTTCATTAGCTGTATCTTTCTCTCATCCAGCCAAGTCTACCCTTAAGAATTCAGTGAGGACTGATATATCTATACACATATATATGCACATATATATGTACATCTCAGTGCTTTAAAATTCCATAGGAAAATATTGAGGGTTCTAGACATGTAAATTCAGAAGGAACCTAAGCTATAAAGACCAATCTTGAAATACCAACCAATACAAACAAAGACAAACAAACTTGTCTGTTAGGATTGATTACATAGACTGCTATACCTAGTCTAAGTTTAGATTTTCTACTGAATCAAGCAAGATGGTATATGGACATCAGAAGAAGGCGGCAAAGACCTGCTCCAGATCTCTAAGATTCATGTGTCCATCAGAAGCTTCTTTTATACCTATTGTGACGTTTGACACAACTACAAAAAAAGCAATTGCAAATATTGCATTCATAATTTTGACTGACTGCTAGCCAAGTACACACAACTGATTCACCACTACTGCAACAATGAGAGGTAGGCTACTAAAGGAGGAATACTTTGGGGAAAGTACATCAACTGTGACTCTGCTCCACAAAATACAGAAACTGTAGGTAGTCTGCCATTCATCTCTTTCTGCTGAGCATCAGAAACCCATCTGTGACTTGTGTACCTCAGGTTATGGGAACATTTTTTTTCTATACATATTTTAGGCCTCACAGTCATGTTATTCAACTCTGTCACTAAGGCAAAAACAGAAATATACTACACAGAAGCAAGTATGTTGCATTCCAATCACTAAACACCCAAAATGAGTTAAATTTATCTCAACAGACAGAAAGTTCTACAGCCAGGCAAAGATGGTTCAACAAGTTCCTTATGAACACAATAGAAGCTCAAAGTTAAATTTGTAGCCAATGAAAAGACGATGGTATACAGAATAATCTGCTTGGCTGAAGTTGGCCTTTACCTTACATAGTTTTGGGTGTTTGGGGCTGACTGGCTGGAGGTTCAGCCATTTTGTTACAATTTGTATATATTACCCAGGTAGGGTACAGTTCACTATGAACAGAAGCCACTTTGAGCCAGTATCATTCAAGTGTAGACAAAGATTTTACTCAAAGTTAACACAAGCCATGCATGCGATAATGCATGGTGAAGCATGCCTTTAGAACCAGCACTTGGGAGATAGAGGGAAGTGAATCACTCTGAATTTGAGGCCAGCATGGTCTACATAGCTAGCTCCAGGCCAATCAGTTACACAATGAAACACTGTCAAAAAACAAACAAACCTAACTAAAACTATAAACAAACTTATATTTAATCGATTTTCACGTGTCATGAAATACTTCCTCTTTTCTCTGAACAACTTACAATGTAAGAACCAATCCTAATTCGAAAGCTCAAAATCAGGTCTGTGGCATTGACTGACCCAATAAATTCCTAGTTAGTGAAGGTGACTCCAAATTTCATTAATAAAAAAATGATTAGAGGTTAATTTCAACTAGCAGAAGGCAAACCTTGTTATTGAATTTCTGAGGTTCTTAACAGACTGTCTAGGTTCCTTACTAGAAATTAATTGCAAAAAACCATGCAACGAATAGGCACACAAGACTTGGGTTGCAAAATTCCAGGAAAATGAATAAAGATGGCAGAAAAGGAGCTGGAGAAATGGCTCCGTGGTTAAGAACTCATACTGCTCTTGTAGAGGACCCAAGTCCCCAGCACCCACAGTGGGCATCTCACAACCGCCCGTAACTCCAGCTCCAGGGGATCTGAAGACCTCGGCGTCCTCTGCAAGCACTTATGTGCACAGGAACACAAATACACATTAAAAAACAACAACAACAAAACCATTCAGCAGACACTGCAGAGCCTCCCACTTCTCTTCAATTCTTCTAGCATCTTTAAAAGGATGCTCGGGTGAAGGCTCCAGTTCCTACAAAGCTATGGACAAGAAGTGAAGCACAGAAGTCACCGCGCAACAGGGTTCCGTTGGAGAGCACACCCTCTTGCTCCATCTCCTGGCGGTGACTGTGTGGTCACCACCATAGAAAGACAGGCCAGCCAAGGATCTGGAGAATTCCTCCAGTACGGCTCGGACGTCCTTTTCAGCCCCAAGCAAGCCCACCCAGCCATTAACGGAGAGGGCCGCGCTTGTAACCATCCACCCACGCTAAGCAAGAAGCCTCGATAGCACTCATCCACGTCTTGTGCTCACGCATCGTCTATAAAACTTAGTGTCCTAATCTCGCGGGATCTTGCCACAGAGACCCGGGAGCTTTGGAAGAGTCAGGTGACCCCGAGACTCCGCCCAGGTGTTGCTGGCCGCCTTGCGCATGCGCGGAGCGCCGGAGGTGGCTCGCGCGCTGCTTGGGTTGCCGAGGCTATGGGGCTGAGTCGGGTCCGTGCGGTCTTCTTTGACCTGGACAACACGCTCATCGACACGGCCGGGGCGAGCAGGAGAGGCATGTTGGAGGTAACGTCCCCGCGCCGTCGCCCTCCCCTGCCGGGCCAACACTCCGCACCCTCAGTCCCCCGCCGGGTGCCCGTGGAGCTTCATTCCCGCGCGTGGGGCCGGGTGCTGGACTCTGAACTGCCACGACTGCAGAGTCGCCGCCACCTGTGGTCACCCGGGCTCGGACGGCGCGGGACGAGACCCCCCGCCCTCCTCTCACTGCAGCCCCGCGCGAGATGGGCTTCGGTGGGTTTGGGGGAAGAGGCTCAGACAAGGCTTTGGCCCAGGAAGTTACATAACTCTGAGAGGCGGGCCCGGACTTAATCTACATCATAGCAATTTTTTCCCCCTGCAGGCCTCACTGTGATCTTCCAGGCTTTCTGGTGCTGAGACCCTCGGCACATAAAATGCTGAGGGAGCAGTCTTTTAGTGAGGCATTGTTGACCTGCATCCTCCTAACTGTAGCTACAGATGCTGTCGGACATCTTCCTTCTCCAGGCCAGACCTTAACCCACCCCTACTTTCCTTCCTCTGCCTTCAGCTTCAAGGAGAAACCGAAGGAGTATCAGACATGGAAAGCCCACTTACAAAAAAGCCAGCCCTTTCAATACTAAGGGTCCTATGCTTCTTCAGGTAGTTTTTGTTTATCCGGGTCTTGCCTCATTGCATACAGTTTGTTCGTGTCGGCCTTCTACTTTAAAATTCTCAAACACTACACCTCTCTTGGACTATGCTTTTCTGCACAGCTATGTTTTAAGAAAAATCTACACCCGTTGTCTCCATCAGGTCTCTCTTCTCTGTATTTCCAAATCCACTGGGAGGTAACTTCTGTCTCTGCCACTAGAATACAATAGGCTTGCCAAGTGGTTAGGTGGCTCCCAAAGTGCCAACGTCACTAGGTATTTTGAATTGGTGTTTGTGTGTGTTTTCCTGGTTCTGAGGTTTGAACCTACCTTCTTGCCATCCTAAACGGGTTCTACACTGAGCTACTTCTCCCCACACTTGGAATCAGTCTTAAGTGAAGCTTTCCACACTGCTGATTGTCCCTTGCACTCTGACACCCTCACAAGTACATACTTCCGGGTGTTCTGCCTCCGTTATCTCTAACTGCAGACAGTGCACACTTAACCGGTGCTCTTACCCAGCTGAGCCCGGTGTTTTGATACTCAGTTTTTGTTTGAGGCTGGTTCTTGTTAAATAGGCCTATTAAACCTCACATTTAGTTTGAATCACAGTTCTCCCAGTACTCAGTGCCTCAGCGGATCGCCTGTCTATGCCTAGCCTCAAATCCTCATAAATTTGAGCATTAGTCTGCATGACACTGTCAGGTTGCTTTAATGTCGTACATGGCAAGATTGGAACACCCAGTGCTCATCCATCCACTCTTGTCTCCCAGTCTCCCTTACTCCCCACTTAATTGCAGAAAGACTCATCCGATGTAGACTTTTTGCTGTGGTCTTGTCTCCAGGCTGACCACATCCAGTTCGTTCTTCACATCCCTGCCATAGTGAGTTTTGGGTTTGGTTTTGTTTTTAAACAACAACAACAAAATTGACTTGGAAGACAAGGCAAGAATATCCCTTGAGCTCCAGAATTTGAGGTCAGTCTAAGCAAAGCAACATTACTACCCCACAATATTTCTCCATGGCGTTGACCCTATATTTTGTACCTTATTTTTTTTTCTTCTGGTATCTCTCACTGCACCTGTCAGAGGATGTTGTCATTAATTTTTGCAACTCATGCCTGCAGCAGAACCCTGAGTTTCCTGAAAGGGAATATGCTATCTTAATTATCTTTGTTTGACATGTAATAAATGCTGAATTAATAGTGGATGGTGGATAAGAATCCATATCTCCAGTCTTGGTTCTTTTACTACCTCCTTTACTTATAAATGGTCTTTGAAATTAGCAAAATTAAATGCTATGAATACTTTATCTTGTAAGGATACAACATTCCTTATAAATTTTGATCTATCCCAAAGTAACATGCCAGCTGTCATGAGCCATTCTGAATGACTTCTGAGGGGCTAGGAAGATGTCTAGTCTTTTCCTAGGGGAGAGGGTATATCAGTTTTACTTTCTAAAGAACCATTTGGGCAAGTTTTCTTTTTTCTTTTTTTTTGGGGAGGGGGTATATGTCTTATTACTGCTCTCTTGCTGTGACAGAGCAGCCTACAGGAGAAAACATTTAATTTGGGGCTTGTTTACAGCTTTGGAAGGTAGGTCTGTGATCATCATGATGAGACGTTTAGTGGCAGGCATGCTTGGTGCTGGAGCAGGAGCTGCGAGCTGCGAGCTCACATCAGACTTGCAAGGTAGAGCCAGAGATAGCAAGACTAGGCCTAGTTTTTGAAAAAGCCCACTCCTAGATGACATTTACCTCTTCCAACACCGTTACACCTTGTTGTCCACTAACTGAAAATCAAACATTTAAATATATTTAAATTGGGGCCATTCTTAGTCAGACAACTACTGTATACTTTCATAGCCAAGAAGAAAAGGCATGAATGTATAGTTAGTTCTTCATAGAACAGTTTTTTTAAAAAAATCATTTGTAAATTAAATGTCTAATGGAAATAGCTGTGAACATAATAAATGCATTTACAGGTGTGTTAGAAAAAGTAGAGGGGGCAATGTATTTCATTTTTCAGGTAGATTCATGACATTTGGCATTAGTGAGTGGTGTTTGGTTTAACTAGGAATAACCAAGAATGCTAAGGATGCAGTTCATTTGGTAGATGCTTGCCTAATTTTCACAGGTCTCTGGTCTGAGCTCCCAGAATCATAAAAATTAGCCATGGTGGTAGATACCTGTAATCCCAACATTTATCAGGTAGAAGCAAAAGAATCAGAAATTCAAAGTCGTCACTCAGCTACAAAGAGAGCTTGAGAGCAGACTTTATAAAATCCTGTCTCTAAAACATTTTTTAAAGGGAAAACAGGTGGAGTTAGCCATAGAGATGGCTCAGGGCTTAACACTTGCTGCTCTTCTAGAAGGCCTGAGTTCACATCCCAGCACCTATGTTGGATGACTCACAGCCACCTGGAACTCCAGCTTCAGGGAATCTAGCCTCCATGGGCAGCCCCACACATGTGGTTGACGTGTATGCATAGACATAAAAATAAATCTTAAAGTAGCAAAATCATTTAAATTTCTGGGCTGTTTAACAATCGTGTGTGTGTGTGTGTGTGTGTGTGTGTGTGTGAATTTAGCCCCTTCACATCCAAGTCACAGGTATTCAGAAAATAACTTCTCATAAAGTATTATTGTTATGTAGTTCCCAAACTAACCCTCAAAAGGTCTTGCAAAATTACAGTTACTTTAACTCTTACTTGTGACAGTGACTCTAGTTCCAGGTCCAGGGAGTAAAAGATAGAAAAGATGCTTCTTTTGTTCAGAGTGGTAGAGTTTTGAAGTGGATGCGTTCTAATCTAGACTGGTGCTTGCTCTCTCACTTCAGGCCCCTGCCTGCAGTTACCTAGGGCATTTGTTACATCAGTCTTTTCCAGATCTGTCTTACTCCACGTACAAAATGTCCTCCACACCTTCAAATTAGAGGCCTTTGTCCTCTACCTCCAATTGAGGCCAAACTTATTCTCAGTGAAGGTTAGGAAAGTAATAAGATGTGCTGATGCAACTCAAGTGTATTCCTGTTTGAACTAATAACATGAGTAACTGATAAACATTTTTTTCTAAAGATGTTAATATTTTTATGTACATGACTATAGGCTCATAAGTGTGCATGCACATGTGTATACACACGTGGAAGCTGGAAGAGAACCTCAACTGTATCATCCTCAAGAACACCACCCCCTCCTTGTAACAGGATCTCTTCCTGGAGCAGAGCTTACCAGTTAGGTTAGACTGGCTAGCTAGTGAGCCTTGGGTATCCTCTGTTTAGACTTCATCAGGACTGGGGTCACAAGCATCTGTGATTGCTCAGCACTCTCCCATGAGTTCTAGAGATTGAACCCTGATCCTGGCAAAAGGTAAGTTCTTTAATCACTGAGCCAACCCACCCCACCCTCTGGCTCAAGCTATGTGATGGCATGAGTAAAAATAGCACCCATATTTCAAAGCTTACTCATTAGGGAGTGACACAATTCAAAAAGGATTAGGAAGTGTTACTTTGTAGGAGGAAGTGTGTCATGAGGTAGGCTTCGAGGGTCCAAAAGGCCATGTCAGGCCAGCATCTCTGCCTGCAGATCAGGATCTGGCTCTCAGGTCTGGTGGTAGCATTATGCCTGTCTGATTCCCACCATGATGATAATGGATTTAGCCTCTGAAAGTAAGCAAGCCTCCAATTAAATGCTTTCTTTTATAAGAGTTGCCTTGGTCATAGTTACTCTTCACAGCAATAGAATAGTGCTAATTGATTAAAATGCTATGGTCATAATAAAAAAATTTGTGACTAGTTGCCATGTAGCAGTAATGGTGTGACAAATGGGAAAATTAATTAAAGATGTGATCAGGGAAGATTTTGCAACTTAGGGGAAGGGTATGCTGTGCCTTCAAAGGTGTTTATCCCCACATTTACAGTCTCAGGAGTGAGGCTGTGGTGTTGCCAACTGCAATAACAGGACATTGGGGCATTGTGGCTTTCTGTTCTCTGTCAACTAGGCCTGTGACACTTCACCATGTAACTACTGAAACTTTTAGAGTGTCCTTTGCTTATAGCTGAAGATGAAAAAAAAAAAACAGATTAATACTGGTTTTGTTGTTTGTTTTTATTTTTTGCTTTTTTTTTAAGATGGTGACAAAACCATGAAGTTTAAATGGCTAGTTTTTTGTATTTTTGCCTTAAATTCTTTGTGTGTGTGTGTGTGTGTGTGTGTGTGTGTGTGTGTGTGTGTGTAAAATCAATGCTTTTCAGACGGTATTAAAACATTTCATTAGATTTAAGTGAAATTCTTATTTTCATGTCTTCATAACCAATATGAAACATGGTAGGCTACCAAGCAAATCAAGGCTTGTTTTTAGCTTTGTGTGTAGAATCATTTTAGACTAGATGCTGGGGACAGAGACATAGGCAGCAAGGTGTGTGGAGCAGATAGATGATATACACATTATTGGTTGTCTCTGAGGTATAGAGTCTTTAATTTGGCCAAATCAGATGGTGTGGTAATGGGAAGATATCACTCTTTCTTATGACATGACTACGAAAGACAAGGTATGCTGACCAAGTTATTTTTCTCTGCCTAGGTAATAAAGCTCTTACAATCAAAATACCACTACAAAGAAGAGGCTGAAATCATCTGTGATAAAGTTCAAGTTAAACTGAGCAAGGAATGCTTTCATCCTTATAGTACATGCATTACAGATGTGAGGACTTCACACTGGGAAGAAGCAATCCAGGAAACCAAAGGTGGTGCCGACAATAGGAAATTGGCTGAGGAATGTTATTTCCTGTGGAAATCTACACGCTTACAGCACATGACCCTAGCAGAAGATGTCAAAGCCATGCTCACTGAACTTCGAAAAGAGGTCCGCCTACTCTTGTTAACAAACGGTGACAGACAGACACAGAGGGAAAAGATCGAGGCCTGTGCCTGCCAATCTTACTTCGATGCCATTGTTGTAGGAGGAGAACAGAAGGAAGAGAAACCAGCACCTTCCATATTTTATCACTGCTGTGATCTTCTGGGAGTGCAGCCAGGGGACTGTGTGATGGTTGGTGACACTCTAGAAACCGATATACAAGGAGGCCTCAATGCAGGACTGAAAGCCACAGTCTGGATAAACAAGAGTGGAAGAGTGCCGCTGACATCATCCCCCATGCCTCACTATATGGTTTCCTCTGTGTTAGAATTACCTGCTCTCTTGCAAAGCATAGATTGCAAAGTCAGCATGTCTGTGTAAATATAGAGGGGGCACAGTGACCATATTCAGAGCCAGTTTCCAGGATTAGAACTAAGGAAAGCTAACGTGTGCCTGTATATTTGGTTCAACTCTAAGAATAATGTAAGGGAGGGATTCATAGTCAGGCTGTGGAGATCCTCCCACCCCTGCTGCTGTTGATAACCACAGGCTTCTATTCATGTCCAAAATCCAGGCTTTAATCGTGTAGTCCAAAAAACTTGAAGAAAGGCAGAATAGCTTATATGATGATGTACTGGTTTCTAAAGTAGAAATAGATTTACAAAAATAGATATTCTAAGAGATTCAGGCAGCTGAGTTGGATCAATATAAGTACTAAATCACACAAATCAAGACATTTCATAGTGAAATTTTGCATATTTTAGGCAAAATTTTGTTAGAAATATTGTGCCTACTTTCAATGTATATGTTCTTATCTATTATCTAATTTTTCTGCATGACTTTTGGAGGGCTGAATTTTCTGTGGCGTGAACACGACATTGTTATAGTTTGGGGAAAAACTATTAAAAATCAAACCGTGGTGCTTTTTTTTTCCACACCATTTTCATACTTTTAGAGTGAGTTTGTGGCTCCTAATGAGTAAAGACTGCCTTTTCTCGAGCACACAGTGGAGGGAATTGGACATTTTGCTCAAGTTGAGTGCTGGCTATGTAGCACCAAAAGTCATTTTGTTCCTTTGGATTCACAAGAATAAAATTACCGTCATGTGCTCTGAGCAGGTCATTTTCCCACTGGTCTGATCTCTGGTAACTACTTCCCCCAGGTGACCAAACTAGTAGAGAAAATTAGGTTTGAAAGCTGGGCATAGTGGTGCACACCTTCAATTTCAGCATTCAGTAGGCAAAACCAGATGGAGCTCTAAGACCAGCCAGAGCTACATAGTAGTCTCAAAACCAAAACAAACAAAAACCAAGAACTTGAATGGCTTTCACAGTTACCTCTGTCTCAGGTTTGTTTTCACACTTTGAAGAAGGACTGTATCTCTAGAGCTTACCTGGAGCTTAATTAGTATGCCAAGGTAACATTAGCAACCAGAGAATCTCCCCCAGACAAAAAGATGACTAGTCTCATGAATTCATAAACAGGCTCAGAATGGATAGCTAATAAAGGTAAAATGGTAATGAAAATAATATAACTTCTAGCCACCCCACAGGTAGTAGACACAGATATGCCAAGTCATACTAACTGAAGGTTTATCATTTCTAAGATGTTAGCAGTCAGCAAAAGTAATCTGGGAGAAATACAAGAGTTACATTATTTCTTTCTTCATAGCATATCCCAGGCAGTTCAGCATGTGACATCTCAGTCTTTCTATGCCTTCTTCAGAAAAGAGCTTTGATGTTTTATCTTCTGAGTGGAATGTTACATAGATAATAAAAAAGGATTTGACTAGGCCTATGATATTACTAATGCTTTTTAGGTTGTTAGAATTCTTTAAAATTAAACAATGATAAATAATGTTTTGTCATCTATATTATTGTATAGTTTCCCCAGGAATGAGATATTCATACAAAGCCAGAAGTTCTCAGTTGTCCAGAGGTCCCAAAGCACTGTAGCTAGAAGAATACCTAGAGTAGATATGGGCAGGGCCCTTAGCTGGGTATTGACACAGGTAGGTATGTTCCAAGTCTGGCATTCTCTACTGTGTAAGGATTGACCTACTGTGAGGATTCTCTTGAAGAAGTACTTGTAGTTGATTAATGACATTCAAACTGATTCATATAGCTTGCAGTTAACATGTTTCAAGCTGTGGTGTAATTGTGTGGTAGAGTCTATGTAGTTCCATGGTAGAGAGCCAACAGGCACAAGGCCTGGGATTTGGTTTTCAGTACTGGAAAAAATCCTAACTCCTTAAACACATTTAATTATAATGAGCATGTTAATTATGCCTGTTAAATACAGCCTTGTATGTCATTTATATAGTCATGTGGTACTCTGGTGTTTGTCATTCCATTTTTTAAATGGAAATATATTTCATTCATATATGAAAAAAGCATTAGTTATACACAAGTTGGAGGAAAGGAGAATGGCAGAAAGGCTCATGAGGTGAAGGGAGCCAGCTCAGCTGGATTCTTAGCCCCTGCCCCGATCTGGACTGGCTTGCTCCCCACCTGGTGCTAGCCCTATCCTGTGGTTCCCCTTTTGTCTCTTAACTTGGATTTCCAGTTGTCTGTGTCCTGTATAAACCCTTTTATTTCTATTATATGGGTGCTGGACATCTTTGTATAGGTTTCTTAGAAATAAGGTGAGGCAAAATTACCAAGATCATAAATGCTTGCAAGTGTCTTTGGTTGCTGACGGTTTAACAGTACACATCCAGACATTTTCATTTGGAGTGCCCAAGGTGTTGGTTTGTGCTCTAGTGGTCATTTGTGTGTGGTGAGGTTCTTTTTCTCTCCTGTAGCTCTGAGAACTCAAGCAGTCAATGGTGGTGGCATTGATGAGAATTTTTCTTTATTTTGTCCTCTGAACCCTTCCAAAAGCTTAATACTCTTTGTTATTGGGAAATGCATTATGAATGTGTATAAATGTTTTGCCTGCCTGTATGTGTGTGTACCATATATGTGCAGAGATCAGATGAGGGCCTTGAATTTTCTGGAACTGAAATCAGAGATAGTTTGAGCCCTTATCTGGGTGCTAGGAATTGAACTCAGGTCTTGCAAGAGATCTTAACCATTGAGCCATCTGTCCAACTTATTTTGAAAGCCTCCCTACTACCTTGGGTTTGTGGGGATTGTTTTGTTGTGTTTTTGTTTTTGTTTTTATGGAACTACTGCTGTTCAGATGTTAGATCCTTTCCACACTTTGTTCTGCTCCTGTTAACTTTTTGAGATGTTTCTTCAACTTTACCTTGAAATCCTTATAGCCCTTCCCTCCACTGATATTATACGTAAAGTTTTCAAGAGCTTTTTCAGAGATCCTGAATATTCCTTTTCTCCGTGGACGAAAGAAAATGTCACTGATTCCCCCCCCCCCGACCCCCCGCAGAAAGTCAGCCTATCCTTACAGGTAAGATCATCAACTCAGTAAAATTTAGTCACAGACACTAATGCAAAGTCCTCCCCTGAATGAAGGGCAGTCCTCAACCTTAGTTTCAGTCCGTGTCCAGGAAGGTATAGCAGTAGGAGACAGCTAGTCAGTCATATTGTCCACACTCAGGTAGCAGAGAACAATGTTTCACAGTTGGACCATCTAGAAGTGACCTAAAGCAAAGATGGTCTAGCCATGTCTGTTCTTTTGTTCCTACTATCCTAATGTCTACGTAGTGGAGAAAGCCTTTCAAGAAAAAAACAGTAAAAACTAGTCACTGTCAGTCAAAGAAGCAATTCAGAAGAATGAATGAGCCCAGCACAAAGGATTAACCCACTCTCTTCTGCAACAGTGGACCTTCCCACTAGTGGAGTCTGGTCAGTCCTTCAAGGCCATCACTGTTGAGACATAAAGAATGGTTGCTTGCATCTTTTTTCCCACACTCACTCCTCCTTGGTTGGTGGGAGCAGGACGGAGAGGATTAAGCCTGCCCCTGTCCTGAGTTTGGTTCCACAGCCTCCAATTACTTCCTGAGTATGTGGGTCCTCTCTATACAACCGTAGGTATCAATATTTGTCTTGCTGTTGCATAAGGGGCTATGCAGGTCCTAAATCCTATGCTGATTTTGAAGGAATCAAACATTTGATTGGGGCAGAGAAGGAAGAGAACATTTCTAGAGAGAAATTCTGCCCAGGACCAGTTCATCACATCCTCAGCAGCCAGGAGGAGGTCACCATCTCCAAAGAGGTAATGTCAGCCTGCTTGAGCAATAGGATCTTCCTGAGAAATGGTGGAATAAAATTTGCACAGCCTGGATAGACAATCAAAAGCAGGGTGTGAATAGGAGACCCAGAATACTGTTTGCTCTCCTTCTCCCCCCTCCCCTCTCTCTGTTTGAGTGTGTATGTAAGTAGTAAAGCCATGTGGACAGTGGAGAGAAAGGCTGTGAAGAGCTGTGTGTGTTTGGGTACCCAATGTGAGAAGCAGTGCTAGTGTCGTGTGGCTAAGGGTGCAGGGGTGTATTCGTTCCATGAAGTTGTATGTAGCAGTGTTATGGATCCGTGGGAGGGTTAATGTATGTAGTGGGAGTTTGTTAGAGGTATGTGCATGTACTTGATTTCATAGCCTCATCCCAGGAGTGTGTTTAATGCTGCATGGGTCTAAAAACACCAAAATTGGTCCTTCGGGATAGATCTGAGTGCTGTATTTACATTCCCGTTCCCAGTGCTTTTGGGAGACACCCTCTGACTATAACATTAGGTGCTCAAATTGAGTCTTAGGAGACTGGGAACCTGCCTGGCCCACATACTGCCAAGCTAAGTGTCCAATAGAAGTTCCTGATACACAGAGAAAGGATTCTTCTAAAGGAAGGACAACAGTGGGCATCTGGCAGATTCTCTCTCCACTCCCCCCTCTTAACTAAGAGACCCTAAATTTAGAGACCAAGAGAGAAAATTGTCCTGCACATCATCTTTTTGTGTCTAAGGCTCACAGAAGCTTTTCGTTATTCTTTTGGTAGCTGGTATTAGTAGTGGTGGTTTGGGGTTTTGTTTGTTATGGTGGGTTTTGTTGTTTGTTTGCTTTTTGAGACTGGGACTTACTGTATAGCTTCTGCTATTCTGGAATTTATAGATTTGCCTGCCTCTGTCTCCTGATTGCTGGGATTATAGTGTACAACCATGCTGGGAGGCTTTATTTTTTAAAAGCCTTTCTTAAGCTCTTGGGATCCTGAGGCAGGAGGATTACTACAATTTGAGGTCAACCTGGGCTACAGAGTGAAAAAGTAAAAATGAAAAGAAGAAAGAGGAAGAAGACTTTTTATACCACAGGGTTTCTCTGTGTAGCCCTGGCTGTCCTGGAACTCAAGGATCTGCCAGTCTCTGCACTGAGTGCCAGGATCAAAGGTGTGCACCTCCACACCCAGCCTCCTCTTCTCTTACCTCTTAGACTTCTCTACCTGGTCTATGCACTTCTTTGTTGGACAGTCAGAGTTTTAGAGGCTCTTGCTCTCTTTCCCTCCCTCTTGAGAACATCGTTCTCCGCTCCTCATCCTTTTACGTTCCTTTATTTAACTTCTCATGTTCCTTTCACTCTTTTCCCTGCCCCTTTTGTTCATTTACAGCTGCAACATTTATCTTATGAATATTATATTTTATGGTACACTCTTTTTTTGCTTGCTTTGCTCCATTTATTTGTTTTTCATGACTGGGGCATCTTTGGATATCTGTCTTATCTGTGGGTCCTCATAGGGAGTAAGTTTTACTTTTTTATTTATTTTTTATTTGTATTTTGTGTGTATGGATGTTTTGCCTGCATGTATTTCTGGGTTATGTGAATACCTGGTGCCAGCAGCGGCCAGAAGAAGACATCAGATCTCCTGGAAGTGGAGGGATCAGACAGTTGTTGAGCCTTGTGGATACGAGGACTCAAACTTAGATCCTCTGGAAGAACAGCCAAGGTTTTTAATAGCTAAGTCATCTCTCCAGCCCCAGGAGCTTATTATTCTTAATGGCTCAGTCCACAGTACCATTCAGACAGGATAGGAAACTAACGGCTATAAGAGCAAAACACAAACCAAAGAAGAACAGAAATACAGCTGGACTCAGTAAATACCACCTAACTGACCACCACAGGACATAAAAGAAGAAACAAACTTAGAGACTAATTTCTATGAAGAAAGTAGACAAAAATACTTAAAAAACTTACTTGAGAGAATTAAGATCTTACACTGTAACCATCTTCACTTCACTTCAGGGATGTAAAGTGGCTCACCATAACATATCAGTATAACTCAGCATATACTAGATTTAAGGACAGAAATCATGTTATTATATAATTGATGTAGAAAAGTACCTTGAGGGGCTAGAGAGATGACTCTGCAATCAAGGGCGTTTGCTGTGTGTCAAGGTAATTAAATATGGCCCAACACAAATTTGAAAACTTACTTAAAACATGAGGTGTGTGTGACTGTTTCTTAGTTTGTTGTTAGAGTCTTGAGCATGAACTTCATGCTAAATGTCATGTTGTAATGTCAAAAGGCTGAACATGTCTGCTAGAGGGTGAGAAGACCCCAATGCCCATGGACCGTCAAAATTAGCATTAAACATCTATTAAAAGTCCAATGACATTTTTCACAGAACTAGGAAAAAACTACCCTCAAATCACATGGAAGTACAAAAGAACCCCAATAGCTAAAGCAATATTAAACAGAATATATAAACAGAAATGCCAAGCTATCACAATACCCAATTTCAAATTGTGCTAAAGAGTCAGATTAACCAAAAATTACATGGTAGTGGCTCATAAAACATACATAGACCAATGGAACAGAATGTAGGACCAAGAAATAAATCCGCATAGGCACAGCCATCTGATTTTTGAAAAACGTGCCAAAAACATAATTTTGGAGGGAAGATAACCTCAAAGGACAAAGTTAGATCTGTAACTCCCACCATAAACAAAAATCAAAGACCTTACTGTAAAGCCTAAAATGTTAAAACTGCTAAAGGAAGGTATAGGGAAAACATTTCCGGATAAAGGCATAGGCAAAGACTTTCTTAAAAAAAAAAAAAAGACTTGTTGCTCTAAAAATCATATATAAGAATTGACAAATGTAGGGGTAGCTAGAGAGATGACTTGGTGCAAAACTGAGGATCAGAGTTCAAATCCCCAGCACCTACATAAAAACTGGGCATGGCTGCATGTTCCACTGTTGAGGATTATGGTCCTTCAAGCAAAACAACTCCCATCTTCATTACATTAGCTGTGTCTGCTCTGCTTGCGAGAATCCATCATGATCAGGTTTATCAACTGATGACATCCCCTCAGAAAGAGGGGGTGTGAAAGGGTCACTGGACCCTCATCTGAAATTCCAGTTACTTTTCTCAGTCATTTGCATGCAATTCTCCCCTAATTACAAGTGACCTTAGCTTGGCTACTTTGGGTTCCACCCAGACTCCTGCTTGTCATCCTTCAAACATGCTCTGTAAGTAAGCCCAATACACTTTTTGTTGGGACCTCATGAGGAGAGTAGGGGCTGATATTGTCTCCCTAGGGAAGGAATTTTCACAATAATTCCTATAAACACAGCCTTGGGGAAGACAGGTGATCAGAAGAGTGATCAAAGAGTGAGCTTACATGCAGTGAGTGACCCTGTCTCAGGAGAATAAAGTAGAGAGGGATAGAGCAGGACACTTGAGGGCTTCCTCAGGTCTCCTTGTGTGTGTATGTCTCTGTGTCTGTGTGTCTCTGTGCATGTGCATGCATGTGTGTCTGTGTGTACACACACTGGCAAATGGAAATTCACGAAACTAAAAATCTTCACAGCAAAGAAAACAGTCATCAGAGTGAAAGCAACTCACAGGATAGAAGCGAATTCTTTGCTTACTATACATCTCACAGTGGAATCATTTCTTTATTGGGAACTCAAATATAAACACCAAAATAATCAGATCAATATATGAAGAAATGAATTGGATAGTTTTTGAAAGAAGAATAATGGCCAGTAAGTATACGAAAAACAAAAGTACAACATTCTTACTGTCAAGGAAATAAATGCCAATTGAGACTACATTTCATTATAGTCAGAACTTCCAGCATCAAGAAAACAAGCAATTTCTCAAGGTGAAAGAAATAAAGGAAGGAAGGAAGAAGGGGGAGGAGGGAGAGAGGGGGGAAGGAAAGGGGGAAGATAGATAGATAGATAGATAGATAGATAGATAGATAGATAGATAGA
>NW_021604692.1:685194-714013 GCF_004785775.1 Grammomys surdaster | reverse complement strand
AGATAGATAGATAGATAGATAGATAGATAGATAGATAGATAGATAGATGAAAGGAAAAAGAAAACAAGTAAAGCCAGGTGTGATGGTATGTGGAAGTGGAGGTTCAAGAGTTCAAAGCCATCCTTAGCTTCATAGTAAGTTCAAGACCAGCTTGTGCTACATGAAACAATGACTCAAAAATTAAAATAAAGGTAAACAAATACTTCAAAAGAAAAAAAAAGAAAAGAAATGCTGTACCTCTGTACACTGGTGATTGGAATTAAAATGAGTGCAGCCTCTATGGCAATCAACATGGAAGTTCCTCAAGAATCTAAAAACAAAGCTAGATGGAGTGGTACTCACCTGTAATCCCAGCACTTGGGCGGCAGAAGCATGAGTACTTCTGTGACTTCAAGGCCAATCTGCTCTACATAGCAAGTTCCAGGTGAGACCCTTTCTCAAAAAAAAAAAAAAAAAAAAAAAAAAAAAAGATAAAAACTATTGTATGATTCAGCTATACCACTCTTGGGTATGTACCCAGAGGGATCAAAGTCAGTAAAAACCAGAAATACTTGTGCACCTGTGTTTATTGCATTTCTTTTCCTGGTAGTCAAAGATAGAACCAGCCTAAATGCTAAAAGTGGATAGAGCTATATAAATCATCGTGTTAAGCAAAGCAAGCCAGACTCAGACAAATATCATGTTTTGACTCATATGTAATTTACATTTAATTTTAATAATATATGTAGGACATGGAAATAGAAGGGTTACTGTGGCAGGGGAGAGACTAGAATCTGAAGGAATGGGAAGAGAAAAAGAAAGGATAATGGGAAAATAAATATATGTTTATTCTCATGCAGAATCTGCATATAAATATATTTACACATGATCTGAAAGCGGTGAATTATTTGCAGGAAAGAAGATGAACAGTAGGTAGAAAAAGGGGGTGTGTGAGAATAAGGAGGGCTTGAATATGCATGTAGTAAAATGATTTGCATGAAATCCATGAATTTACAAACTTAAGCAATATAATCTTGAAAGGAATTACTTAATTAAAACCCATGGTATCGCATTTAAATTGGAGGCTTAGGAATGAGTGAGTTATTTAACATGTAGTATATATAGTTAGTGTATAGTTAGGTTGGTAGGCAAATGGATAGCAATCTCAATAAACTATGAGGAGCCTAGAACACTGGACAGTGCCAACAACTGAGGAAACACAAATGAGAATTCCTAAAATAAAAACACAAGAGAATGTCAAGGGAGCATTTTGAATGAGTCCCTAGGGGACTAAAGCTGGAACAATTTGAACGATAAATGACAAAAATATAAACTAAGTGTACATGAGTCCATGCTAACATAAATAAGTGATTACAAACATAAAAATAAGTGATTACAAAGTGGATGGGGAATAAGAGATAGATCTTCCCTATAAAGAATACTAAATAATATATGTTAATAAGTCCCACTCCAGGAGATGGAATTAAATCCTCTCCTAGAATGTGTGCTGAATTTGTAACTTGCTTCCAAAGAATAGACTATGGAAAGGGAAACTGAGACTATAGTGGAGGAGAACCTGGCAGTCAATGCCTGAACCAAGAGAAACCAAGCAGTCAAGATTACCATCACCAATAATGTCACGTAGACAGATACAGCAGTGCACACTGGCAGCCCCAGCTGCTGGTGACGCAGAGGTGGGAGGATTGCCCAGGCTCACATGTTTAAGACCAGTCTAGGCAACAAAGCAAAATGTTGTCCCCAAGAAGTCCTGTGGATGTTAGATGCTACTGATAGGGTGCAGTGAGAAAGGCACTTCTTTGCATGTTCTCCCTCAAAGCCCATGATACTAGTCTAAGTATCAGATAACACCAGATAAACTCAAATTGAGGAACATTCCAGGTCTCTAATTATGTAGCCCTGCTGACCATATTATTACATGGCGATGGAAATATCTATTTTATAGAAACTTTTTCCAAGCCACATACATTGAAATCATTGCCAGAGCACATATAATCTATGGCAGAGTTGAATAAAATGTGGACCCTGACTGTTTATCAGGCTCCTGCTGGCTGCTGTAGGAGATGTGGCACGCAGAGCATTCCTCATGATAGGGACGTTCAATTTAGTTCGGAGAAGTAAAGCCTAACTGTGGGGCTTCAGCAGCATAGGACTTAACGGAACAAGAAAAGGCCGAGTAGGACAGTTTACTCATCCCTAAAATGGACAGACCTGGGGCGAGTGAAATGGCTCAGCTGGTGAAGGTATTTGTCAACCAAGCCTGAAGACCTGAATCTTGGGACCCACCCAGTAGAATTGACATACCCCTAAATTTTCCTCTGACTTCTATACATATGTGTAGTGCACATGATTACACACACACACATAAATGAATGAATGTAAAATTTTTTGTGGACAGATCTGAACACAACCTGATAGATGGACATACTCAAGTCAATGGAAAGGAAGCTTGGTGCATTACCATGAAGGTCACTCTCCTGAATCTCCAATGCAGAATTTTCCTGGAGGAGAGGGCCCACAGTGCTATGATGTCCATGAGGAGATTGGATGGTTAGTGAATCTGGCTTTCACTGTCTTAAGTGTACACTCATTAAAAGCCATGGGGAAATTTTTCACCCAGTTTTTTTTTTTTTGAAGAACAGGCATAGTTTCCCTTAGAGCTGAGTTACAGATGGCCACGATCAGCCCAATATGAGAACTGGACCCAAACTTGGGTCTTCTGTGAGAAGAGTATACATTCTTAACCACTGAGAGAATTCTCTAGTCTCCCATGTGTAGTCTTATAAGTCAGCTATTGTTACCTTTCTGGCTACTTTCCGAGCTAAAGAACCATATCTGGTCACACCCAGAACAGTTTTCCTGCTAAGTATATTCCTGGCAATATGAGCCCCACATTCTCTTCTCTAGCTTCACTTTTTGACTCATTGGCTCTACCAGCCAGGTCAGATTCTCCTACTGGCCTTTGGAAGTGTGCAGAACAATCCCCACATCTGCAAATTGGGTCACAAGAGGGAAGAAAGCTCAGTTCTGCAGACAGTTTGAGTTGTGTGATTGATTCAGGACAGCTGCAACAGGAGAGAACGACATTTGAACAGATGATTTCATGGCCTAAGGGAAATCCATTTAATGAATATGAAGCTTAAGGTAAGAGACTTGAATATTCTCATACAATTGTGTTGAAGATGATTAATTGCCTTTAGATTCCATTTCTTATTTTTGCAGTCATTCTGAATAAAGACTCAGTATTAACCAAGTGTGGTGGCACACCCCTGAGAAACAGAGGGAGAAAGATAATAAGTTTGTGGCCAGCATAGATTACATAGTGAGACATTGTTTCAAAGAAGACAAACACACATGCACAAATACTAACAAAAGAATGTGTTAATACATGATTTATTAATTCTTTTGTTCTTAATTAATTCTTTGAGGATTTCATATATTTTTATCATATTCATTCTCACTCAGCTCTTCCCAGATCCATCCCATATCTCCCTGCCCACCCAGCTTTGGGTTTGTTTGTATTTTTAACTCACCAAGAGATTTTTGTATGGCTTGAGGGAAGGTAGTCCCAAAGCCATCCTGCTAGCTGAAGAGCTATTGTCTGGCTTGAGTTTATGTTTGCAACTACCCTGTTGTGTCCAGAAAACACTGTTTCATTATAGTGACCCACTCACTGCCTTTGACTTTTAGAATCTTTCTGCTTCTTCCTCTGCAATGATCCCTGACCTTTGAGAGGAGCAGGTATGATATATGTCCCATTTAGGACTGGTCACCCCTTGTAGATCTCTATTTGTTGCCACCTATTTTCAAGAAGTCTTTTTGATGAGGTTGAAAGATGTACTAATCTATGGATATAGAAATAAATCATGAGTAGGCTAAATGTGTTTATATCACAGAATTGACAGTAGTGAGGTATCCCCTAGGTCCTATGATCTGTCTTGCCAAAAGTTCTTTAACCCTGATAGTGGTGCTGGATACCTTGTGGTGCAGGTCTTAGATCAGAAAGTGTTGATTGCTCCCATAACATTTATGCACCTATTTTACCAGTGGCTATATCTTGCCAGGCCAGTCATTACTATACCTTGCAGGACTCACAGCTGGGTATGCATAGCACCTTCTAGCACAGTTTGAGCAAGCTAGTAGGGGTGAAGCTTTGTTTTATTTTTGGTTTTGTTTTGTTTTTTCATGTTCTACGTCTCAGGTGTGTGGTATCTTCAGCAATGAGGTCTTACCATCAAGTTCTGGAGTGTTACCAAGAGCAGTGGTAATGTTTGAGGGTTTATGGGACTCTACTGGCCAACAATTCTGAAAGAGGTAACTGATTCTTTGTGGGACGTAAAACCATGCCAGGAAGTTTGGTAAGGTAGAGCAGGTCGAGACACAGAAACTCGGTGGGCACACACCTGAGGCATAGGCGACTCCCAGCTCCCTGCCAGACTTCTGACTTGGAACACTACCACGCTCCTCACATAAAAGAAAACTTGGCACTTGGTTTTTTTATTTGCTAGCCTGTGGTGTCTATTTCCCCTGTTATAGGATAACTGAATTTTAACTCTTCGTATATTTGCTACTGCAGTGAGTTCCCATATTGACCTTCTCCAAAGGTCTTTAGTGCTGATTGCCCCTTTCTGTATCCCTTCCTCTTTCCTGCCTGGTATCCCAGGCTGGCCTTGAACTTTCTGTGTAGCCAAGGATAACTTTGAACTTCTGATCCTCCCATCTCCACGTCTCCAATGCTCACATTACAGGCATGAGCCCCCATGCCTAGCTCATGTGTTGTTGGGGCTTAACGCGATAGCTTTGCGCACACCAGGAAAGTACTCCCCCAAAGCTACCTCCCTGCCTTGTTTTCCAGTTTGTTGATGCTTAATCCCAAATACAATAATAATATGCACTCTAATACACTCTGAACTGGACAAAATAAACCCGTTATTGTTTGGATGAAGTTTGTCTCTGAAACCAGAGTATGTTTTGGGGAGGGTCTGCTTTCTCTGGTAAAGAGAAACTGAGACTGGCCACTTCTCAAACCTAAGTTGGTCCTGCCATGGTCTTGTGAGATGTGCCTGAAATCTGGACATGGGTTTTTCCAAGGCTTCCTAGGTCACTCAGTAGGTCATCCATTCGGTGGTATTTAGAGTGGTAGACTGGGTGTACTGGCTAGTTTTGTGTGTCAACTTGACATAAGCTGGAGTTATCACAGAGAAAGGAGCCTCTCTTAAGGAAATGCCTCCATGAGATCCAGCTGTAACGCATTTTCTCAATTAGTAATCAAGGGTGGGAGGGCCCATTTTGGGTGGCACCATCTCTGGGCTGGTAGTCCTGCCTTCTATAAAAAGCAAACTGAGCAAGCCAGGGAAGCAAGCCAGTAAGCAGCATTCCTCCATGGCTTCTGCATCCACTCCTGCCTCCAAGTTTCAACCCTGTGTGAGTTCCTGTCCTGACTTTCTTTGGTGATGAACAGCAATGTAGACGTGTAAGCTGAATAAACCCTCTCCTCCCCAACTTGCTTCTTGGTCATGATGTTTTGTGCAGGAATAGAGAACCTGACTAAGACACCAGGTATAGAGTCCCGTGCTTGAAATCCCAGTATTTAAGTAGCTGAGGCTAGAAGATTACAAGTCTCAGGCCAGCCAAGGCCATATAGCCAGGCTCATGTTAACAAACAAACAAACAAACAAACAAACAAACAAACAAGAAAACAAAGCCAAACAAAAATAATTAAAAAGGACCTAGTTAGTTAGATCTAACTAATGGTTAGATCACTGGGGTCACTGCCCTTGAAAGATTGTGATAAAGTTCTTGTGGGTTTCTGGTTCTTGGAGGAGTAGGTTGAAATCAGAAACTGTTTTCACCAAGATAGTGCTGAAAGTGGGGAAGGAAGTTCCTGCCCCTCCCCAATCAGAAGCCAAAGTGAGAGAACTGAAAGTCAAGCAGGCTGTGCTGAAAGACATCCACAGCCACAAAAAGAACAGGTCAATTACCTTCCAGAGGCTGAAGTCCTCGTGGCTCCAGATGCAGCCCAATACCCTCTGAAGAGTGCCTCCAGGAGAAATTAGCTTGCCCACTGTGCAAAAGTCCAGCCACCCTCCCAACCCCAGCACAGAGCCCTGAAGAAGATAGGTGACAACACATTTGTGTTCGTTGTGGATGTCAAAGTAACAGGCTCTGGATCAAACTGGCTGTGAAGAAACTCTATGACACTGATGTGGCTAAAGTCAGTCCCTTGAGAGGGCCTGATGAACAGAAGAAGGCACATGCTCTGCCAGCTTCTGAATATGATGATCTGGATGTTGCCAACACAATTTGGATCATCTAAACTGAGTCCAGCTGGCTAATTTTAACTACACATTTTTTTTCACTATAAAAAAAGATATGCTTGATATCAAGTCCGTGATAAAGCATGGCCAACCCTAGTCAGGGCCACCTGATCATAAAGTGTCAAAACTGTGAGCTCAGTTAAACTCTTCATTATAAACCAGCTGCAGGTATTTTTATAGTAACAAAAATCGGATTAAGGCAGCATCTTAGCTGATCTGTCACTGTTTCATTCCCATTCCTGCCACAACCTCCAGCTACTAGGCTACCAAAAAAAAAAAAAAAAAAAAGGAAAAGAAAGAGAGGAATAGAGTGTGGTGGCAAGTACCTATAATCCTGATAATTGGAAGGTTTGGACAGAAAAATTGCAAGTTCCAGACCAGCCTGGTCCACATAGAAAGACTCTGCCTCACACAAAAGGAAGAGGAGATGGAGAAGGAGGAGGAGAGGAATGAGGAAGGAAGAAGGAAATCACACAGTACAAGCCAACTGATACTAGGCAAGAAGGCCAGGTGTGGATATAGGGATAAAGAAAAAAAGGGAGGAAGAGGGAAAGGGAGGGGGAGGGAGGGAGGGAGGAAGAGAGAGGGGAAAGGGTAGGCAGGACATCATAAGGTCACCTATAGGCTGGGAGTAAAGATCAGTGGTGAAGCATAGAACTACATGTACATAGCCCGGGATTCAATCCCAACACCAAAACCAAATGTCACTCATATCAAGTGGTGGCAAAATTAGATTTTTTTTTAAAGGACTGCTTGCCTTTTAAAAAGAATATCATGAGACCTTTACGGAGGTGCTACCATTTCCTCCCCTGCTTCAGTCAGGAACAAAAAGACAAAATACAAAGAATCAAAGAAGATGTATCCACGGCCCCAAAAGAAATTTTATTAATGCTTTTCACCTCATCATATCTTGAGAATGTAATGTTAAGACTGGAAATATGTATCAGTGGTAGAAGGAATGCTTAGCAAACTGAAGGCTGTATCTTCATGCTTGGCACCAGAACAGGCAAGCAAACAAATAGAAAAGAAAAAAGCAATAGTAGTTCAAGGTTTTTACTGAGTAACAATATAAAATGAAAAGAGAGCTGTGGTCATTGCACAGACAGTCGATAATTTTAAAATAAGTGTTAAGTCCGGCTGGGGTGGTGAGCCAAGAGGTTGATCAGCATTTGCTGTGCTGCTGAGAATAGATAAGGTACCGGCTTGGGCTGCAAAACGCATAGACTCTGGGGCAGAAACCTTGTTTTCTCAGGTCCTTGGCTTTAAAATGATACATTATATCCACAAATGAAAGGGGATCATATTTTGTCCTATGACAATGCAGCTTTTCTTCTTGGGAAGACAAGTGTAATCTGGCCTTCAAAATAACTTGCAGGGGATATTTAGAATGTATGTCTCTATCTAGAAAAAGCAGCTTTCTTTATGTGGGAAATCAGGTAGTCTCAGAAACCTGATCCAAATGCCATTCCTTTAGTGATGGGTTGGGAACATGTGTTCAACCATTTATAATCTCTAAAAGAGAAAGAGAGAGAAAGAGAGAGAGAGGAGAGAGGAAGTAATTACTTTTAAAAAATATACAACTCTCTGGAGCCTGGGAGCCAGTTTAGCTGATAAAAGTACTTGCTGCACAAGGGTACACTCTGTGAATTGCATGTGCTCCTCCCCCAACCCCTTCGTGCTCTAACTAAATTAATACATAACACTTAAAAATCAAACAAATGAAATGTTCACAAAACGAAGACCTGCCAGAATGTGATGCTGTTGGGAGGTGTGGACTGGAATCTTCTAGCCATTGAGAAGGTAGGTGTCCCTGAAGGGAATCTGGCACCCCCTGTCTCTCTGTCTCTGTCTCTAATTCCAGCTCTGATTTGGTGACTTGCCACAAGCTCAGAAGCAACAAAGATAAATTGAGCATAGACTGAAATCTCTAAAACTGCAAGTCTATAGAAAGTCTTTTCTCTCTTCTTTATAAGTTTCTTATCTCAGCTATTTGCTATAATTGGGGAAAATGGAATAACATGGCCTATTCCTCTCTGGCTAGGAGCCACTGCTGTGATGGCTAATTTGAGTTGCTGGTTTGACTGGATCATTTCATTCATGTCCCTACAAAGAGTGTTTTTCACATCTCCAGTTCGGGGATGAACAAAGTGAAGATCTCAGAGAATGTATAACTGGGTAGTATAAAGTCCCTCATCCAGTGAATGGCATTGTGAATCTCATTGTCTAACTCCAAGCTCATTCTCTTCCATGGAAAACCCAGGCTGTAAGGAGATTTAGAGAACAAATAGTCTTTTAAAATATTTTTTAAAACTTATTGTGAGAATGTGTGTGTGCATGATGTTTATATGTGTTTGTCCAGAACGGCATGTGTCTTGTGTGTGTGTGTGTGTGTGTGTTCAGAGGAAAATTCTGTGGAACTGATTTTTTTAAGTTTTTTTTTTAAATTACATGTATGGGTGCTTTGCTTGTACGTATATCTATGCAACACATGCACTCCTGGTGTCTGAGAAGTCCAGAAGTTGATGTTGAATCCCTTGGAACTAGAGTTACAGATGGTTGTGAGCTGTCCTGTGGGTGCTGGGAATTGAACATGGGTCCTCAGGAAGAGCAGCCAGTGTTCTGGGATTGACCTTAAGTCATGAGGCTAGTAAGGCAAGTGCCTTTACAAACTGAGCTATCTCCCTGGTCTCAAAAAAAATACATTCTTCACAGTGGCGACTATGGCATACCACATTTTGAGAACCTCATATTATAATCTAGAGGGAAGCAGGGCCTTGGTTACATGTTCCACAGCTACACCTCTGCCACAGGGTGTGGGAATGTCATGTCCATCACTGTCTGGGGCAAGCTATGAGACATGAAAAGGGATACAGTCAAAGTATGGTTCATCAGAGTGCGGTATGGGCATTTTACTAGTTCCTGGCTGCCTTCCAATCTAAGTAATTCTTCCACTTGAAAGGTCTTGGGCCCCTTGCTTATTTTTATAACACCCTATCTCCTAGAACCTTGCTGTCATCCTGCATCCTCCTCTTCCTGACTACTAGGCCCCTAGCCCAGCTCCGCCTGCCTCCTCGCCCCGCCCCTCCAAGCCACGCCTCCGATGACGCCCCTCCCCTTCCCTGGGGAGGCCCCGCGAGAACGAGGGGGCGGCGCCCGGAGGCCTTGGGAGCCCTGGGGAGCGCGGCGGCCAGACACAAAGGGGGACGCGCGCTGGGGTATCCTACCCGGCTCCCTTTGCACCGGGCTGCCGGAGCCCGCCTCCTGGACTCAGCGTTCATAGAGCGGAGCCTCCCACTCCCCAGGTGAGTAGGGCGTGGGAGAGTAGCTGAGGGGAGGGGAGCCGAGCGGGGCCGAGATGTGCCGAGCTGGGCCGAGGACGGCCGAGCCGTGCCGTAGGGGTCCCCGTCCTCGTGCTACGGCCGGTACACAGCGGAGCGGACGCTTGGGATGCAGGCGCGCGCTCTGAAAGCCATACCAGAGTCTCACTGCTCTGCGGCGCTCTGGGACCGGGAGCGGTGGTCCGCACCGAACCCAGCGTGCTGGTGGGGTGCAGTCGCCGCTCCAAACTTTGACCTACTCAGAGAGCGGGTTGTCTGGGCCCGCCGTGCTTCCCGCCTTCGTCCTCTTTTGACGAGGAGAACCGGAGTCGGAGGCGACCCCGGCCTGTGTCGGAGACCCCTTCTCAGTCCCCCTGGAAAACCAAGGGACGATACCTGATTGGGAGCACCTGCTGGCGTTGCTTCCGCGCTTTGGTCTCTCCTGTGCCTAGTGAGGTCGTCCTTGTGATCTCTGGTTGTATTATCAGTTTGCACTTAGTGGTTGAAAACTGGGACACCTCTCTCGGGGCGGAGAAGCCTGTTGCATCTGTGTCAAGGTCGTCCCTGCCTGCGCATCCATTCTGCTACTTTGTTGTGCACTTGCGAGGCTGGTCCATCCGTAATTGAGTAGCAGTGACCCGGTGTTTGGGTTCATTCAGCCTAGTTGTCTAAGTCCACAAATTGCACGATGGGAGTCCAACTCAAGATTTCTTAGATACGTACATTGTCAGGCGCTCTCTGTAGTTCTTTGTATGAGGTGGAAAAGAAGAGTGATGTACTCTGTCTCCTCTACAAGATTTAGCCAAGCTTTGGAACCAGGGAGGAGGTCCAGCAAAGGCCCTTGCAGATGCCCAAGGCAGGTAGCAGAGAGGGACCGTGAAGATGGTGTTTGCCTGAGATTTTCAGGTTCTTGACTATGGATTTACTGTTTTTAAAGCAGGAATGTGTGGGAGAAAAGAAAAAGAGGAAAGAAGGTTGGTCTGTACAGCAGAACGCTAAGCCATATAGTTTATGAACTACTGTGTGGGAGAACACGTGTGAATTAGAAGGAACATGTGTGTGGAGTTAGGGCAGGTAGGGCAGCAGCCAGCTTGTCTGCGCGACTCATTTTATGCCATCTGTTAGTGGCTTAAACTACTACAGATCAAACTAGTCTGTAGTCATTTGCCAGACACCAATGTTTTGATGAAAGACAAGCTACATATGTGAAGGTGGTCCTAATAGGAACAGAAAAATTCCTATTAGGGGTGTCATCTTGTAACCTTGTAATGAATCGCTGATGTCAACAGTCTAGCTTTATAAGAGTTATTGCATCCAGTTAGGTGTAGTGCGTGATATTTACTTTTGGGGGTTCTGGGGATGGAGTACATGTCTCAAGTATGCCAGCCTCCACCGCTGAACCACATCCTCAGCCCAGTAACAATAAGAAGGATACGCATCTCTTGTTTACGTATTTACTATACTTCTGGCATGGCTTTCATTTTGCTATTTAGAAACCTTACTGTAAGGCAATATGCTCTGCTATGCCAGCAGCAGCCTCAAGCATCCCATGTATATGGCGCTTATAAACTGCGTTGAGAGGCCACTTGGATGATAAACTTTCACTCTCTAGGTTAGTATATACGCACATGGTGATATTACTGCAGTGACAAAATTGCCGAGTGACACTTCTTAGTGTGTACCCCCGTCATTAGCAACAGCAGTCTTCATATGGTAAAGAAAAGTGGGAGCTCACTGTTACATAAAATGGAGATTCAGTAAAAATTGGAGATTACTGCTTTTTTTTTTCAGTATGAGAAAATAGAAAGCCTCGAAAAACTGGAACTTCAGATAAGATAACAACACTGACTTAGAAAAAAGAATACTCTATAAAGAAAAAGTTAGGATTTACCTTTTAAAATTTGTATAAACTAATTTAAAATGGGCTTTCTCTAACTCATTTTATGTTACAATTTGAAGATATGCTAGGTCCATGCTAGGAGATGGATGGACTGGGGTCATTTGTTGACAGCTAGGTATAAATTTCTTAGAATTTGGGTCTTTAGGAATGGCAGCAGAATTCTCATGGTAAAGTTCGGGGTTTAGATGTTACTTGGTGGGTGGTCCCCTCTAACTTTTCAAGATAATCCTTGTGACATTTGTGCCTCGTTCCTGGAGTGGATACCTGCCTTTGAGTAATATGATGGCTAGGCAGCTCTTCCATACCTCGCCTTTGTCTGGCTGAGGAAAGATCCGGAAGCAGGATATAAAATCTGGGGCAGTGTCCTGGCCTCACACCTGAACTGGAAGATTCCTGGCCTGGAAGAGTTTCCTTTTGTATGCTTTGCTACTTTTCTGCTTATCAGTATTTGAGTGTCAGTGACTCTAGGTTTGGGTTTAACTTAGTCCTTGGCTTCAGTAATGAATTAGAAATTCAGGCTCAGTGCCAGAAATTTTGTTACTCACAGCAGGAGGCCAAAACTTTGGATCAGATTCTCCCTGGAGCTGTTGGAAGGTGACCTAGTAGCAGGCTTGGCTTCCCTGATCACCCCCCCTTCATCCTCCTGGGTGACTGTGAGCCTACTAGATTCTGACAGTTCTGTTTGAACCAACAGAGGTCTTTAAGGAAGTGATGAACCATGTGGAGTAAACCTCCCACGTTATATATAAATGACATATATCTAGCATGGTACTTCCCCTTGTCTCTGGTAAGACTTAAGTGGTGGAGAGCATGTGAGGCTTCTTGTTTCCCAAAGGCTGGATGGAATATGTTCTCCCTTGCATTCAAGTCATGTTTTGTTTCTGGAAGAAACCAGAGCCCTACACATAATTTTGATTGCTCAAGTTTGAAAAGAGTGCTGACGTGTATTGCAGGGTTGTTTGTTTGTTTGTGCATTGTTTTGTATCTCTTTAGAGAAAAGCAGTGTTTTCTTTTTTTGTGTGATATGATACAGTCCCTGATATCCCAGTTACCTTATCTGGGGGTCTGCTTCGTGTAGTAAGTAATGGTTTTGGTGTGTTGGATTTCACTGAGGGGGTAACAACAGTCTATTAGGGAAATCAGAAAGCTCTGGGTTTTTAAGTTTTAAAGAGTTTTGCACATGCAGATATTTGTCAGTTAAGATGTTTTAGCTCCCACTGATGGAAAACAGTACAGTGTAAACAAATGGGGAGGTGACAAGACTTCAAGATGTCCCCTGCGGCTGAGGTTACTTTAGTCATTTACTTGCTTCTCTGTGGATAGCATTATGTAGGGTAGACTGCAAATGTGCATCACTTCAGGGTTCTTACTGAATGTGAGTGTCGACTGTGCGTGCAGAGATGCCCACTGTAGCTTCCTAGTCCCCACCCCCTGTTTCTATCTAAAGACTGTTCTACAGAGACTGCTCCTCCTACCAAGATGAAATTTGTCTCCTTGATCCAGCTCTATACCCTAAACTCTGCCTCCTTATTTATCTTTAGGTATAACCCCACCTCCTTGTGCAACCGTATGCTAGAATCCCACCTCTCTATTCAACTCCATATAATAAACATGCAGAACTTCTGGGATGCTGATATTTCTTTAGCAGAGAGCCCAGATCCCTCCATCCCAGCTTTCTCTCTGTGTCTGTTTGTTTTTATCTCATTCCCTTGCTGTCTCAGTCAAGTCCCTGGAGTTGTGCATGAATGTGGCAGTAATTGGACTTAGTAGGTTAACAAACAAAAAGGCACTAAGTAGGAGGAGGCCAAGTTAGGGGAGATTTGAAAGGAGTTGGAAGGGAGAAGTGGAGGGCGGGTCTGCTCAGTTTCGTTCTATACATGTACAAAATCCTCAAAAGCCAAGAAAAATTATTAACATTTGAAAGCATCTGTCTTGTGTCTATCGTGATTCTATGGCTCAAAAAAGCCTGTTGTATTCTTCCTTATTCAAAGATATGTCTTCCTTATGATAGCATTTCTCAATTTGGGGTGCACCTTAAAATTTATGTTATCTTTTACACCCATCAGATTTTGACACTGTTTTCTTTGTCATTTGTCTTAGAATCAGTGGCCTCTTAGGTTTTGTGAAGTACCGGCAGGGTCTTTCTCTGGTTCCAGTGTCTGAAGAGGAGAGGAAGATGACAAGTCCCCTGAGTAGTTTCAGGTGTAAACATTTTCTATCTCTCATACCAACATCCACGAGCCAGACTGCTCTCCTGCTTCTGGCTGTTTCCACCCTTCACTTTGTACACATACAGATACTCTAGACCAGCTTTCTGCCTTCACCTCCACTCTTGAGTCCAGTCTTCCTTTGTTGGCTGCCTCGGGGAGCAGAAAGCTGGTTTTCAGTCAAAGCTGGCTTCAGAAGGTTCAAGGGCAGAAGCTGAAACTCTAGTCCCCAGTGGAGAGAGGAGACTGACCTTAAAGTGGATGTGGGAGAGGTGGGGACGAGGCATTCGACCAGTCATGCCCCTGTATAGCTAAAGGACGGGTCACATTCAAAGAAATGCTTTGGCAGGTGGCTTCATAACTGTACAACCGTCACAGAGAGTAGGTACACAAATGAAAACAGCTGTGGGGCCACTGGGATCCATGTTGAAGATGCAGTTTTTCTTAGCTAGATCCTCCAGCCTTGGCCTCCTGTGCTGAGATCATAGGTGAGGACCAGATTCCACAACATCCTCATGGTGTAGTGATGGTGCTAGTTTGGTTCAGCTCCTTTCTTGAAATAAGGAGAATCCACCCGACTGTGCCTCGCTTGCCTTATTTCTCAAGGGTAAAGTTTCCAAGATGACAAATGGGGCAGCCTGAAAGTTCTAAAGCTCTGAACGTCTGTGACTTACAGTAGGAGTGCTTTAAACATAGTCTTAGAATGGGAGTGCACATTAGGCCAGCAGCTATGTGTGATTCCCTCTGGCCAGGTACGAGCCTGAGCTCCTGCTTCCTGGTAGTCAGCTCTTGCAGCAAGTTCCTTTTCGGTACTGGTTATCAGTTCCTGGTGAATCTTCAGTGAGTGAATTTGTTTTCACTGGGTAATTTATTCCTGGCCCCAGGGAACTGGTACCTTGTGTAGTATTTACAGTAACCCTAAGGTGCTTTCCTGTCTCCTGCTGGGTCTTCTGTCACTGCAGTGCTAGACACTTCTGTAGTCTCTTTAGATATTGAGGCCCTCTGTGAGTCACATAGAAATGTTTGCAGCCCAAGTCTAATTTTTACTGGTTCTGGATTCCTGCTTGACTAAGAGGAAACGCCACATCAGCCCAAGATTATAACTTGTTAGGTTATTTTGTTTGGCATGTCTTTTAAGTAGAGGAATCCAGTGATCTCCTCCTTGCCTGGTGTCTTGTCTGGTTGTGTTTATCGGCATTTAGGATGACTAATTGGGGGAAATTCTGAATCCCTTTGGAACCTTCCAGTTGTTGGTGTTGACTCTCACAGCAGGCCCATTCTTTAGAAGTAGAAATCCAAAATAACAATTCTCCTTGGATTCTTTGGGCTGTTGGTGTGTGGAGATTAAACAAAGCAAAGCAAAAGGATCAACAGTGTGTGTTGTGCCTCAGGCTCCCAATTGCTGGAATTTCAGATAGGAAGTTAGAATAACTACTTGAAAACTGTGTGAATGTGAATATTCCTGGGGTTTTCTGATTAGATTTTATAGGCTATGCTATTTTCTTCTCTTATTTCCTTTATATATAGCTAATGTGAAACAAACTTAAACCCAAGTTCTGGTGAAGAGAAAGCATCTTAGTGTTTTGTTTGTTTGTTTTCTTTTTGGTTTTGTTTTTTTAAATGAGTAGAGTGAATTAGGGTGTGAAGTGCTTGACTGAAACTTTTCTTCTTAATTTGGAGGACTGTTAACATTAATATTCTTTCCCTGTAGTTAGGGGTTCTAATACAGATTCTTCTATAATATTAAGACCTCCCATTTGGTAGGGAAATAGAGATAATGTTCCAATATATTATGGATATGAAGTCCCTGCACTTCATAGAAACTTTGTTTGTTTGTTTGTTTGTTTGTTTCCAGACAGGGTTTGCATAACCCTAGCTGTCCTGGAACTAGGTCTGTAGACCAGGCTGGCCTTAAACTCAGAGATATGCCTGCCTCTGCCTCCTGAGTGCTGGGATTCAAGGCATGCACCACCACTGCTGAGCTTGTAGAAATATTTTTAATTTAAAATGTTATTTTATGTGCATGGGTGTTTTGCCTGTATACATGCCTGTGCACCAGTCTTGTGCCCAGTGCTGTGGAGGCCAAAAGCAGACGCTAAATCCTCTGGAACTTGAGTTATGAATTGTGAGTTGTGAGCCACCATGTGGATGTTGGGAATAGAATCTTGGTCCTCTAGAAGAGCAGCCAGCACTCTTAACTGCTGAGCCATTTCTCCAGCTCTGAAACATTTATTTAGGTACTAAACATTCCTAATGTGTGTGTGTGTGTGTGTGTACTGTTGGTAGGAATGAGGAAATATTTTTTTTTAGAGTTTGTTTTATAACCAGAGTTAGAACTCATTTAATTAGCTCTATATCCTTATAGCCAAGACCCATATTTCTTGCCACTGGAAAAAGCCAACCACTAGAGGGACCAGTTATTTGGGCAAAGAAAAAGACTTATTTGGAAAGCTAGTGTGCTCTAGTTTTATGTCAACTTGATATGAGCTAGAGTTATCTGAAAAGAGGGAAGCTTAATAGAGAAAATGTCTCCATAGGATCCAGCTGTAAGGCATTTTCTTAATTTGTGATTGATTGGGTGAGCTCATATGGGTGGTGACTTCCCTGAGCTAGTGATCTTGGGTTCTATAAGAAAGCAGGCTGAGCAAACCCTAGAGAGCAAGCCAGTAAGCAGAGTCCCTCTGTAGCCTGTGCATCAGCTTCTGGCTCAAGGGTCCTGCTCTATTTGAGTTTCTGCCCTCTTCAGTCTGAAAGTGTAAGCCTAATAAACCCTTTCTTCCCCAACTTGCTTTTGGTCGTGATTTCATCACAGCAATACGAACCCTAACTAGGACAGCCAGCGTGGAGCCTGTGGCCAACAAAGATCACCTTGCTGAGGTGTTATGGATGGATACAAGGCCTGCAAAGGGAGTCAGGAAGATAGGTTAGCACAAGGGTGCTTAGAAGGGAGGTCTGCTTTTCTGATACCAGGCAGGGCTGTTCTCTCTAAGCTACTGGGGCTTCCCCGCTCTTTGAATTTAAAGAAAAGTTTCTGATTAGAAAGTTCTAGAACTCACATCTTTCTAGCTCCTTTTCTCTGGATTGGTTCCAGTGCAGTTACAAAAGACATAATTTTCCCCATCAGGAGAAGATAAAGTGAAGGCTACTCTCTGGAGAACAGGGGAAGTAGAGACAAACAACTTCCTGTGGGGGACAAGGGAGGTCTGTGGAAGGCAACTTCCTTAACAAGATGATAAAGGGCAACTTTTCATTCTAGAGTCAGAGACATCTTCTACAGCAAAGCCAGTGGGAAAGCAGAGTGTGTAAAAGCGTGTGTGATGTGTGTTTGTGTGTGTGGGGGGGTGTCAGTGGTGCATGCACACATGTGAGTGAGAGGAGGAGGACATTGGGTGTCACCCTCTACCTGTCACTTTATTCCCTTAGAATTGAGCTTCTCATTGAATCTGGAGCTCACTGTTGGCTTTTGGTTTATTCCTAGCTAGACTGACTGGCCAGTGAGCCCCAGAACCCTGTCTGTGCTTTCAGGCCACACCTAGGTTTTGTGTGGGTGCTGGGCTTCTGAATTCAGGTCCTTGTTTTTGCAGAGTTAAGTCTCTTATCTACAGAAGTGTCTTTCCAGCCTGCTAACAACTTTTCAGTCAGCTAGAGGGTTTGCTCTGCCACAGCATTGGGCAAATTGCTTCCTCTGCCTGCCCCATTTTCTCCATCTGACAGTTGGTAACAGTCATGGTACCTCCCCTGTAAGACTCAGTCCATCAGGAATGTACTCAGGATCTTCCTCCATTAAAAAAAAAAAAATGTTAGTTTTGTTCATCAAAATGTGCTGCCAAGTTTCAATCATGTACTGAGGGGAGGTCCCAGGGCCTGCATGCTGTGAGGCAAGATTTCAGAAAATCTCCCAGGACCCATCTTATTTTTCTACATCAACCTTTAAGGTCACTTGACTAAAACAAAAGGAAAGAAACCACTCAGAATAGCAAAATGTGTCGAAACTTAGGTCATTTAGGGAAAAGACTCTATTAGCATTTTTCATGTCTTGTGTTATGAGCCTTTGAAATGAACTCTTAGTCTTGAGGCTTTTTCTTTTTTTAGATTTAAAAAAATGTTTTAAGTGTGTGGGTATTTTGCCTGCATGCATGTCTGAGAACCACGTGTGTGCATTGCCTATGGAAACCACAAGAGGGCATCAGCTCCCCAGCACTGGAGTCAGGGACAGTTGTAAACTTCTGTGTGGACCCTGGGGTTGAACCTGGGTCCTCTGGAAGAGCAGTCAGTGCTGTTGACTGCTATGTCATCTCTCCAGCTCTGGGGCTCATCTTTTTATTATTATTATTATTATTATTATTATTATTATTATTATATTTTTAAGATTATAATTGCCTCATTTCTCCCTTCCCTTTGCTTCCTCCAAACACTGCAATGCAACTCTCCTTCTTGCTTTTAAATCCTGGCCCCTTTTGCTTTAATTACTTAATTTATTTAATTACTTGTTGGATGCATAAATCCCTCTGCATGCACATGGGTGCACATACGCCTTAGATCACTTTCTCTGTTCTCAAAACCGGACAGCTTCTCACCTTGTGAAATGAAGTCCCTGTCTCTGCCTCCTTCATCTCCATGCTGTTGCTAAGCAGTCAGGTCAGGTTTTCGTTTCAGATACTTGGCTTTTAGTTTGGAACTTCCATCTGGTCCTTTTAAAATTGTTTCTCTGCTAAGATTCCTGGTCTGCAATGCTCACTTGCAGAACCTTTCTTCCACATCCCGTAGTGGTCACAGTGGCAGACAGAAGCTGAAAGCCACTCGGTCCAACCTCTGGATCTTTTTGGGGTGTTCTCTGGATGTATTTTTCTTGAGAGTGCTTTTGGGATTTTGTTTTTGTTTTTTGACTATTAATTTCTGTGGCAAATTTTGAATTATGTCTTAGATTGTGAAATGTACCACATAGATGTTGTGGATTCTCTTAGAACTTCTTGAAGAACACTGATTTTTAATTTCCTTAGGAAGGTGGCCTCAGCTTGGAAACTGGCTACTGTGCAGCAGGTCATATTATTTCAGGTTTTATCCTTAGCTGAGTGTTGGGAGCTGCTCCATATATGCAGGGTTTAGGACCATCTAAAGATTTAGGCAAAATTTATTTATAGGATTTATAAGTCTTTCTCTTTGTGGGTCTCGAGATTTTAGGGTTTTTGTTTGTGTTTTGTTTGTGTTTGTTTGTTTGTTTGTTTTTGAATAGGAACTCCACACAGGAAGACCAACAGAGTCAACTAACCTGAACCTTGGGGCTCTCAGAGTCTGAACTACTAACCAAAGAGCACACACAGACTGGACCTAGGCCTCCCTGCACATAGCAGATGTACAGCTGGGTCTTCATGTGGGCCCCAAACTGGAGCAGGGCTGTCCCTAAAGATGTTGCCTGTCTGTGACATTGTTCCCCTAACTCAACTGTCTTGTCTGGCCTCAGTGGGAGGAGAAGAAGAACCTAGCCCTGCAGAGACTTGATGTGCCAGGGTCGAGGGATACCTGGGCGTGGAGCTCCATTTTCTCAGAGGCGAAGGGAAGACTGTGGGAGGGACTGTGGGAGGGGGGGACAGGGAGGTGGGACATCGATTGGGATGTAAAGTGAATAAATAAATACATATTATCCATTTTTAAAATAAAAAAGAATAGAAGTTTTGTCTATCTCATGGTGTTAGATGCTTAAGCCCCAAACCAGGTGACTATATCACTTAAACCTCTGGGGAGGGCCTCCTGGTGCTGATATCACAGTAGCAGTATAGAAGAGATCACATGTTAAGACAGAAAGCCAGGGAGTTAAAGGGACCAGGCTCACTCTCATAAAAGTTACTCTTTGAAGAACCTGTTGGGGTCTCACTAGAACTACATTACTATGTTTTGAGGGAATATCCACAGTGAACTGATGCCCTTGTGCTAGAACCCTGCCTCTTAGTAGTTCTAAATACCTCACTGCTGCCCTATTTCAAACAAAACTTATAGCATGTGACCTGAGGAAGAGCATATTCAAACATATCCAAATGGCCCCAGTCCTAAACTTTTGATTTTTTTTTATTTACTAAAACTGTTTAATTCATCCCCTCCTTCCCTTCCTCACCCCTGTTTTTAAGTATTTATTTAATTTTGTGTATACAGGTGTTTTGCATGAATGTATTCGTGTCCACTACCTGCATGCCATGTTAGCTATCCAAGAATTTAGGATGTGATGAGATACACAGCAGGTGCTTAGAACATGCCTGTTTGTGAATGGACGCTTTATACCTTGCTTCCCCAGACCCTTTTAAAGGTTGAGATGGAACTGGCTGTTTTGTTCAAGCTGGCTTCACATTTCTGGGTTCCAGGGATTCCCCAGCTCCAGGTGCAGGAAGGCTGCATTGACCTTTCTGTCTAGAACATGGGCTGTCTGTGGCTCATGTGCACACACTGTTGTACCTCTTCCCTGGTAACTTACCCCTGCAAGTTACAGTGTACTGCTGATCTTTTATGCTTCTGTCCCACAGAGCATTTTCTGTCATCTGGAGGAGGCTTAACAGTTGATAAGTACTCTGTAGCCCTGGGTCATTGGGTTGAGGAGCCCATGGACTCAGTTTTACCTACATGAAAGAAGTACCCAGGGTTTGACTATGTCTGTGGCTCAGTGCAAGTCATCACAGAATGAGGTTGTTTAGGTCTCTTGAGATGGACACTGCTTACAGGCAATTGCTGAAAACTAAAAATAATGCAAAACATAAAACTCTGGGGACTAATATGAGCCCTTAGAAAAAAAGCAGAAGGTGTGAGCCTGTGACTTGTTTCATAGTGGCTAGAGGCCTGTGTATTGTAAGTGTTTTTTGTTTGGATGGAAGGGTATCCTGGGACTCGGAAGCCCAGGGACCATACAGCTCTGAGGGGGGACAATATCTCAGTGGAGGACATGCTGAGACATGGAGGCCCAGGAAACACACAGCTCTGAGATGGGACAGTGTCCCAAGGGAAGAGTCTCTTGAAGCACAGCGGCCCAGGAAACACATAGTTCTAAGAAGAAGCCTCCTCAGAAACAGAAGGGTTGTAGTTCCCAGAGGAGGTGTCCCCAGCTGAGCTGAGGAGCTCAGGAGTCTCAGCCCCTCTCCTTTTCTTCGCTTCTTCTCTTCTCTTCATTTCTGCTTTTCTTCTCAGTTTCTTCTGACAAGAGAGTCACAGCAGGCAGGAAATTTCACAAAAGAGTTATTTTGGAGGGTCCAGGATGGCTACCCTCTGCTTTCAGTTGTGAACACCAAGGAACTTGGCAAAAAGGCGGTGCTTATTATATAGGATTTATGAGGAATGGAGCTCTCAGGGCAAAGATTTCCAGAATGAGGATTTGGATTTCAAATCCTGAGCTTGGGGAGGATGGTGGGGTGAGGCTCAGGGATTGATAAGTTTTTCTGATCAGAGATCGGTGGGGTTTTGTGGGAAGCTCAGGGATTGGTGGATTTTCCTGCTCAGGGATTGGTGGCTTTTTTTTCCACACACCACCACCACCCCTTTCCCTATGTGGCCCATGGGTTAGGGTGTGAGGGCCTTTCGGGCTGCAGCTAGCTTTTGCTGAGGTGCCATCTTTGTAGGGAGGCTGGAGAGTAGCTGCTGCCACTGTGGACAGCTCCTGCAGTGGTGTTTCACAAAAGCTGTAGGCTGAGGCAGGAAAGAAGATGTTGCCATTGTGGACAGCTCCTCATGCTGCTAGTAGGCAGAGGCAGAAAAGTTGTTTCTGGACAGCTCCTGAGAGGCACCTCCTGCTGAGGCAAGAAAGGAGATGCACCACCACAGGCAGCCTCGAAGGCTGCAGAGCTGCAGAGATGTCAGTGATGCTTACAGAGACCAGAAGAGAACGTTGGATCCCTTGGGACTGTCTACTGATGGCTGTAATCCTCCATATGAGTGCTGGGAGCTGAATCCAGGTCTTAACTGCTGAATTATGTCCCCCATGTTGCCCCCTGCCCCCTATATTTAAAACAGGATTTTTCTTGCCTTGAAGTTACAGGTCTTCTGCCCCCAACTCCCAAGTACATGGATTATGGGTATTGCATACCCAAGACTGGTTTTCTGTCAGTATTCCAGCTGCTGTGAAGGTGGGGACCTGTCAGTGCCCCTGTGACTGTCCCTCACTTCCAGAGTCCTCCTACTTCATACATGCTTTCTGGTTGGTACTTTCTTGAGGTGGTTCTTCTTTGTATTTGACCTTTTGTGTTTTGTCCAACGTGAATATGAAGGCTAAGACTTCTGATATGGTCCAGAAGTTTCCTAATGGCTTTACCAGCTATTCCATTCTGTAGCCCCTCATTTCCATCAGATCCTAGAAATGAGCCTTCCTAGCTATGCGAGACATTATAACATTTAATAAATAATATATATCACCAACATGGGCAAAATCTGTTGGCTGGCCAGTGGAGAAAACTGTGAATCAGAATTCCTGGAAAAGAGTTGTGTCTACAAAGGCTGACTGACTCTTTAGAACTCCAGTGTTGTTCAGAGGTTGCAGTATGCATGTCCAGAGCCTAATTATAATTTATCTCAAGCTTTCTTGAAGGCTTTGAATAACCATTCCTTGCTCCTTCAGTCAGACCTAGCATCCTGTGATTAACAGATAAGATGCATTCTCGAATGCATTAGCTTAACAAAACTCTAATCTTCCACCAATATAAGGGCTAAGAGTGTTGACATCCAAGATCTATTGCAGAATCCTTTCCATCTTTCTATGATCTGCTTACCTGATGTGCCCACCAATGTATTTTTAAAAGTGTCTTGATTTATGGCTTTCTTTGTTCTTTTACTAACAATTCGTTAAGTTGATGCCTCATGGTATTTGGGAAGACCCAAATCTGTATTCCTAGGACATGATCACTCACCTTTGACTATGGAATCGACCATGTCTTTTCTTCCTTTGAGATGAGAACTGTTGCTTTCATTGATATCAGAGTCTTCATCTGTAGAAGTGTCACTTTGACTGGGTTATAGCCTCCTATGATTTTAAAATGTATTCAATATCTTGTGTGTGTTTCATAAAACTTTATAGAACATGGAAAATTTCTTTGGTCAGACACTGATTTCCATTGTACAAGATTTGTGATACAATTCCAATATAAATTTAGACATGTATCTATCAATTTTATGACATGTTAAAGCATGTATGTGGATTATATGAAACTGAAATGTCTGAGTAAAGTTTTCTTTTCAAGGCTCTGCGACTTAGTCTGTTGCCAAGGCTGGTTTTAAACTTCTGCACTTAAGTGGTTCTTCTATATTTACCTTCCAGGAAGCTATGATTACGGGGTATGCCCAGATGATTAACCTTTGAATTACAATTATGAAGGAAAAATGTTAAATATAATGTCCTTCATTACACTGTGCTTTGTGATTTTCCAAGAGAAATACCACTTTCTAAGGGAACTCCTACAAATATCGGGGCCAGAAAATGTTTTAAAGCCATTTGAAAGAACTTTTACCGTCTTTAAAGTACACCTCAAACACTGCATCATAGAGTAATAACTGCTGCTTTTGCCAAGGATGCCACAGCGGAACCTCTTGGACATGCTATCAGTGTGTCTTCTCTTACTCTGGATGGTAGTTATGAGTGTGTTTGCTTTATAAATATCCCTTGAGTAAACTTACCCATCTAATAATGCTGGGCTCCTGCCTCCTGAGCTCTGCCTGGAAAATTCACATCCATTTTCCTAAAGTACTTGCTGCAGCCTGCCTTGGCTGCTCTGGGGAGTGTTGCTTGTGAATTCTTTGCATCTTTTGGGGACTGGACATTTGACCCTCCCACACATAGGAGAGTCTCCCTCAGTCTTTTTGCTCTGAGCCATCTCTTTTAAGGCAGGATGTGCTGGACTCAGAAGCACCATGGCTAAGATCAGAGCCCTATCTTGTCCATGGGTGTCCCTGAGACGCTTACCCTCCTCACTGCCATCTGGTGGGGAAACCCTGTCATAGACCGAGTTCCCCACCCAGGTTCCTGGGTATTACATGCCTGTGTTTGTCTTAAAAGAATAAGAAGTTACCAGACTCTAGTTCAGGCAGATGCTGATGCTGACCTAACTTATTTAAGGCTAACTGTTATCTCTTATGGACTTTGGAAGAAACTATTTGTTTTGTTATGGAAAATAACAGTTGTTATTTCTTTCTTTTCTTTTCCTTCCTTTGTTCCTTTCTTTCTTTTTTGTTTTTTGAGATAGAGTCTCATGTAGCCCAAGTTGTTCTCAAATTTTCTGTATAGCCAAGGATAACCTTAAACTTCTGATCTTCTGCTACCACCTAGTGAGTGCTGGTATTACAAGCATATGCTAGTTTATAGGCTGCTGGGGATTGGACCCAAGGCCTCATACATGCTAGGAAACATCTAGACTACTGAGCCACATCCACAATCCCTGCTTTCTCTTTATACTTGTCTTTAATAGTGAAGGAGATCAGAGAAGATAGCAAAGCACAAAGGAGAGAGGACACCAATGGCTGCTCCTCTGAGTGTCCCTAGCCCTGACAGAGACTACTTTCAGCCAGTACGTGGCTCTATTTAAAACACCACTTCTACAGCCCTTGCTTTATATCACATACGTCTTTTCCAGTAGCATTTTAAGATCACTTAAGATTCTCATATAAACAAATTTAGGAACTAGCTTTCAGTATAGTGGGGTTTTGAATGGGAAGGCTGGTGAAAAGAGAGGCTGAGCTGATGTGAAGATTCCTGAGACATCAGTGGGACCTCGCTGGTGCAGGGCTGGCTCTCCTGAGTGTCATTCATTGATTCTAGTCAGACTCTGCTTATCCAAGCTCATTGCACAGCAGGAGCTGTTGATCTTAACAAATGAGCAGAGCTCTATCCAAGTTACCATCAGAGCTGCAAGAATGACCCTTTGGTTTAGTGTACACCTATTATAATTCCAGCCCTCAGTAGCATCATTACAAGTTCAAGGCTAGTTAGGGCCATGTAGTGTAAGACCTTGTCTCAAGAATGGCAGACAAACCATAAGCCAACCAAACAAAGCTATAACAGAAAATAACGGCTATTGGAAATTCCTTTTGTCTCTTTTTCCTGCTGGTTCACAGCCCCTATTTTTCTCTCTGGGTACCTGTTTGAGGCAGCTCTGGTTTCTGGTTTCTGTATCAGGGTAATACTGGCTTCATAAAAGAAATTTGGTAGCATTTCTTCCTTTTTTTCTTTGTAGAATTATTTGTCTTGGTAGATTCCTGCAGTCTGTCTAGCCTGGAGCTTTTAAATTTTTTACTGGTGGGCCATTCTCACTACTGGATGTAGAACTGTTAAAATTATTAATTTCAACTGAATTTAACTTTGGTGTCATGTGTGTCTAGAAATGCATCAGTTTCTTTTAGACTTTTCAGTTTGGTGGGATATGTCCTTGTGACTTTCTGAACTTCACTAATATCGGTTGTAATATCTCTGTTGATTTCTAATTTTATTGAGTCTTCTCCCTGATTTAGTTAGTTGGCCTAAGAGCGTGTCTTGTTCATCTTTTCAAAGAGCCAACTCATTGTTGCATTACTTCTTTGTATTGTATCTGTACTATAACTGCTCAGACTTTCTTTCTCCCCATCTACTGCTTCTGCAGCTGACATTTTTCTCATGATGCGCCATCAAGCTGTTTCTTTTAGATACTATTTTTGATGTAGACACAGCTATAACACCCCTCTCTTCATCATATCCCATAGGATTGAGATGCTACATTCTCAACTATGTGATAGACAGACACCATTACAGTTCTTCCTTTCTGGTTCTACCTACAACCCCCTTATCCTGGGTGGGGATAACACCTGTACAATTAGGTTTGGAAACCCAAGACACCCACATGTCTTGGAAGAGGAATTTTAGGGGTTAGGTCTAAAAACACAAGAGGTGCAAACCTGTCACCAAAGAACCAGGATCCTTACAGGGTCAGTAAGTTACTACTGGCCAGCCCGCGCTTCACATGAGCAACCTGCTTCAGAGAAAGGAAGGGCCAAGAGATCCTGACATTTATGTCAAAATAGGTAAAATGAGGGGGCAATATGCTGAGCACAGGACGCCACAAAAGGAGGAAATTATCAGATAGAGGAACCTAATATGAGATGCTGAAATGATGGTGGCCTAAGGATGGAAGTGAGCGATTGTGTAGCAAGAAGTCAGAGATGAACTGCAGGCTAGGAATGTGGTGGATTACCGTCAGTTACCTAGGTTCTGCTCACCAAGCCTACTGGTATGATGACATGATATGTCAAGAAATAGTGGTGCCATTTGGTGGCTTAAATATACAATAAGTCTTACTTATTGAAAATAAAATAAAGCCGGGCAGTGGTGGCGCACGCCTTTAATCCCAGCACTTGGGAGCCAGAGGCAGGCGGATTTCTGAGTTCGAGGCCAGCCTGGTCTACAGAGTGAGTTCCAGGACAGCCAGGGCTACACAGAGAAACCCTGTCTCGAAAAACAAAAAAAAAAAAGAAAGAAAGAAAGAAGAAAAGAAAAATCTTTGTATGCCACATAGCACATAGAGATATTTGGTCCAGGTTCCTATGTGGTACTCTTGGTAACACTTGTGCAGGCACAGCTGGTACCCAGCTCTCTGTCCACATCCAGGGGTGCTGATCTTCACCTAGACACACAATGCCTTAAATCGGCAACCACTTGGATTTCAAATTCTGGGTCCTTTGAAAATGCTTTCAGTTCTGATAGCATGAGGCAATGTCACTGCTGTGTGTGGTGCCAGCATAAAGAGCCCACAAAGCAACTGTTCTGTATGTCTGACTCTTGCAGGTGGCAGTCTTTCTTGAGACTTCCTAATAGGGAAGTGGTGTCCATGCCTAGGTGACTGAGGGGCGGTAACCCCAGCTATCTCTCCTTGCTGTGTGCACACTGCAGTGGACATAATGGAGGGAGGTGACTTGAAAAGCACCTTGCACTCATCACTTGGCTCCTGCCAAGACAGAGAGGCATCACCCTCAGTAAAACCTCCAAATTGCCTCAGACCTGTTCCCCACAACAAAGGATCAGTAAAACATCCTGGGTGTGCCTTGGATCAGTAGACATTTTTAATTGTTCCTCTCAGTCCATCTACTTGTGGGTCTGGATCTGGCTCTCCTTCTCTGTCAAACAGCAGGAACCTCTTCCATCAAGGAGATATGAAAACAAGGGGTTTTGGTAACAATTACAAAAAGTCCAATTTTGCGTAACCTGTAACTGATCACTCTTTCCTGATGGCCTGAGCCAGGAAACATCACCTGTGAGCCTCTCTTCCAATCAGGATATTTGTGCTCAGAGAGGTAGCCCTTTCCCAGGTCCCTGCAGGTGAGGCTGGTCACAGGACTTGTTCTGTGTTGAATGATGTTCCTGGTGTTTTTCTGTGGTTCCCACAGCATCAGGCTTTGGAATGTTCATGGATTGGCACCAGAAACCTGCCTTCCTCAGCCTGCAGTGGAGATAACAGGGCAGCAGCACCCAGGGCAGCAAGGACATGTACATGCCAGCTACCAGTTTTGTGGTAAAACTGATCAAAATAAGCCAAATACTTTGCACTAGAGAGCAGGGTCAGGAGGTGGAGGAATCCATTTTCTCCTTAACCACATTTGAGGGTCTCTGGGTCTTTCTACTTGGTGGGAATGGGGCAAGTCACCATGGGCCACACTGTCATATCAGGGGATCCCATCTGTTTTACCATAGACATTTCCCTGTCCCCTGTAATACTTCTTACCAGCACCTTCTCTGGACTCTAGTGGCAAGCACTTCAGTCCGTAGGTAATCCTCACCTTGCATATGGCTGGGTCCTTTGGGCCAAAGTGGGGAGCAAGGCCCATACTGGCTTCCCATGACTCCTGAAAAACAGTAGAATAGGTAGTTAATATGTCAGGAGGGAGTGGAGACAAGATAAAGCTGATTTGGAAGGATGTTTTCTAGAAGGCAGAGCCAAAATATGAAATTACCTTGTTTGGAATGCGGATTCTCCCCACTTCAAGGAAATTTCATTAGCACTGGTTGTGCATGAAGCACATCAGGAGGGGTCTGAGTCTCTCTCTCTCTCTCTCTCTGTGTCTGTCTCTCTCTCTCTGTCTGTCTCTCTGTCTCTCTGTCTCTGTCTCTCTCTTTCTCTCTCTCTCTCTCTCTCTCTCTCTCTCTCTCTCTCTCTGTGTGTGTGTGTGTGTGTGTGTACATATGTTTCTAACCAGATGTAAAGAATGCCCATCAAATGACTCACATTTGAATGTAACATGCACAATCAGAGACTAGAGCTGGTAGCTTTGTGAAGGCTTCTGGATCTCTCTCAGTGTGACTGTGCAGTAGTCAGGATGCTTGGAGGCTTGCAGCAGAACTGTGGGACTGAGCTGTCTCTGCTGACTCTGAATTCACTTCTGGACTCCAGATGGACCCTCACTGCTTCTAAGTTCTGTTGCTGCCTCTAACCTGGTCACATATATCTCTTGGACACATGAAACAGGTCAGGTTCTCTGGGTTGCTTCCTCTCCCTCCAGGACTACTGTCTCCTCAGATCACAGGTATGCCTGGAGACAGGCAGCTGGGCTGACATTCTCACTGGGCATGAAGGTTCTCTCAAGTCTGCTGTCTCTTCTCAGTTTCCTTGGTAATCACCAGTACTCTGTGGATTGTTTCTCCAGGGGCTCCTGAGTCCTATACAGAGCAATACACTGGGTCAGGGCTATTCTGGGACATCTGCACAGTGTGGAGCTACCTACAGGGCATGGGCTCAGTCCGCCTTCCCAGAATATTCCCTCATTCCTCAGAGAAAAACATTTTGCCTCTAATTTCAGCCTGAAATATGGACAGAGCCTCCTAACGGGACAGTCACCTGAAATTCCTACCTGGCTCCCTCCTTCATGCTCCTGTCTGCTTCCTCAGCAGGCTCCTCTCCATTCTCTGGTATCATCCTCCAGGGACCACAGGGCCTCCAAGTGCTCTTAAAGCAGACACAAGAAAGGGGACTCTTACTAGAAATGTGGAGGACTTATCCGTGGCTGTGCTGGCCCTGTGCTCACCTGGGCCCTCAGGCTGATTCCTCCCCAGTGCTCCATTGATCCCTTCTGATTCCTCCCCAGTGCTCCATTGATCCCTTC